>NW_008350329.1:616362-652146 GCF_000622305.1 Nannospalax galili
TGTTACAACAGAGTTCAATAAAATCCAGAAGATTACTAGTGAAAACTGAAAATTTTTATTCTCCAAAGAATGGAAACTCTAGAAGAAATAAATAGCAAGATATATATGACCTACCTAAATTAAACCAAGAGGCTATAGACAGATTAAACAGATTGACAACAAACAACAAAGCTAAAGCAGCAGCAAAAGTCTCCCAACAAAAGAAAGTCTGGGAATAGACGAATTCACGCTAAATTCTACCAAACCTTTAAAATAAGCACTGAAGCCCTTGTTCCTTAAACTGTTCCACAAAGTAGAAATAGAAGAAACACTACCAAACTCATTCTACTAAGCCAGCAGTACCCTGATACCAAAATTGGACAAATATTGAATCTCTCTCTCTCTCTCTCTCTCTCTCTCTCTCTCACACACACACACACACACACACACACACACACACCCCAAACAAAATCCAAAGCAAAACAAAACAAAAACCCTATCAAACTACAGACCAATTTCTCTGAATATGGATATAAACTTCTTTTATTTTTATTAATTTTCTTACTGAATTTTTGTGCATTTCATATAATACATGTTGATCATATTCAGACCCCCTCCCCTATCTATGCCCCTTACAGTCTCTCCTGCCAGATTTCATGCATTCTGTCATATATGTTAAGGCATACTGAGTCAAGTTTGTGTCCCCCAGATAGCCCTTGGTGTGAGTTCATCCACTGGAGCCTGGTCAGCCTATCTAGAATCAATCCCTTAAAGAATATCAATTCTCTGTCACCTAGCAGTCATTTGTTGCAAATAGTTCTTCAGCACAGGAAATAGTCCTAAGAATTGATAAATGAGATTACATGAGATTAAAAAGTTTTTCACAGCAAAGGAAACAATTACAAAGGGAGAGTTTATGGAATAGGAAAAAGACTTTGCCAATCGTATATATGATGAGGGATTAAAATCTAGAACGTATAAAGAACTGTAAATAGATCACAAAACCCACAAGTCAGCCAATAAATAAATGGGCAAATGAATGGAGTAGATAGTTCTCAAAAGAAATACAAATGGCCAATAAATATTTGAGAAAGTGTTCAGCATTCTTTACCATCTGGGAAGTGAAATTAAAACTGCTTGTGATTCCCTCTCATGTGAGAGGGAATGGCTAACATCAGGACAGCAAATGCTGGTAAGGATGTGGAGAAAGAGGGAATCCTTATTCACTGCTGGTGAGAATGTAAACTGAAGCTCTTACGAAAATCAGTAATGGAGGATTCTCAAAAAAAATAGCACATGACCCGACTATACCACTCCTGGAGGAAGGATTCTGTCCATATACCAAAGGAATACTTTGCACATCCCTGTTTATTGCTGCATTGTTGACAAGAATCTGGAAAGAGAATCAGCCTAAATGTCCAACAACAGATGAAAAGATAAAGAAAATGTGTTCACATATACACAATGGAATTTTATTTAGCCATAAAGAAAAATGAAATAATAAATTTGCAGGAAAATGGAAATAATTATGTTTAGTGAATAAACCAGCAAATATCACATTTTCTTTCAAGAAGGGAAGAAGAAATCCTAAAGAATGGGTAGGGACAAAAGATAGGGCAATGGAATACAGGTGATGTGAACACTATTTAGGGAGGAGGAAGGGGACCAGCAAGAGGGAACAGAGCAGTCAGAGGAAGGAAGTGGGATGGGGTGAATTAGAACAAGCTACAATGACACGTATGTATGCTAATGTCACAACAAAACTCATTACTTTGTATATTAACTGAAAATACGAAAGAAAATCCAGAGGAGACAAAGAGTACTAGGTTTTAGATTCTGGAGGAGGGCTTTGTATGTGTAGTACTGGGTTTGTCTGGCTTGTCTCTTTGGTAGGGGTGTGGTTGCACAGGATGCTTGCTAGTAGTGTAGTCAATCAGGCTACTTTGTATCAGTTATCCTGTTCATTCACTGCTCCTGCTGTCCAGTCAACTGTCCAACCTCAAAGAAGGACCTAGGGATGTGAATCACTGCAATAGTACAGCAGACTCAGCACTTCCCCTCAAAACCCCCATGTGCCAGAATCTCACAGTATGTGCAGGGGTGAGGACTGCTCAGAGCCTGGCTAGGCTCTGCCGAGGTTCATATTTCCACCTCCAATATCTCCAATGTCTTTGAGCCACTCAATTCACAATTCAATAGAAGAATGAATTTGTTTGGCCAGGAGGGACAGTGGAGATGGATTTTCATCTGTTTGGCAGAGGAGAAAGTTTGGCTGAGAGTATGGACTTTTCTGGAATGTGTCATGCAAATATGGTGTGGAGATATGAAGGCTGTGACCCCATCATTGTCAGCACTAGCAGACTTCTCTGGGTGAGGGGTAAGTCAAACACCAAATACCCCACAGGGCAGGTGTCAGGAGGTTTAGGAGGATGCAGTGGGAGCATCCAGAGACTCTGAAGCAGAAGCAGTCTCAGAGCAACTCCGAGGGCTTAGGGGCTAAGGCATAGACACCCAAGCTCAAGGGACTAAGCGCTGGTAGTTTTTCTGGAAATGCGGTCATTAGCTGGAACTCTGCAACAAATGTCACAAAACAAATATGTAAGATTTAGTCTACACTTTGTTTAGAACTTTAACACAGGAACAGAGGCAGGTCATACTTGTGGGTATGTCTGATGTTTGAATGAGAAATGTCCCCTATAAGCTCATGTGTTTGAACACTTGGTCCCTAAGCTGGTGGTGCTGTAGGCAGCCTCCTCACTAGAGGAAATGAGTCATTGGGGGCAAGCCTTGAGACTTCATAGCCTGGACTGACTCACTTCCTATTCATTCTCTGCTTCCAGCGTGCAGATGTAATATGAGCAATAGGCCTCCTGCTCCTGCCATCCTGTCTTCTCCACCTGCCGCCATGCCTTCCCTACAGTGATGGACTGCATCCCCAAGAACTGTAATCTAGAATAAGATAAGTTACTTTTGTCAGAATATTTTATTACAGTAACAGGAAAAGAAACTAAGACAATGTCATTTCCCAAAGCCAGGAAAAGACTTAAAGCTGCTGTTCAGCTGAGTGTGGCTTACAAGTTGACACTGCTATGCAATGGTGCCCAGAGTGGGAGTACCACTGAAACCCTGCCACTTGGCAGCAATACCACAGTGGGCTCTGTATTCAGGGACAAAATCTCAATGTGCAAAGGAGTTGGTGGTGTGCTGGCTGTGGCTTCCTGGTACACAGAGGGGTTCTGACCAACCATTCTAAATCACATCTTCCTCTCTGCCACCACTGAAACCATAAGAAGAGCAAAACTATTGGGGCAGAAAGCTGGAGGCAATGACTTCCTCAAGCCTCCAAGACCCTCCACGTAGAGCATATTCACCGAGATTGTTTGGCCTTCTGAGGAGTCCTGACAGGAAGCTGGCCTCTTCTAACCCAAGGCAGGCACTGAAGTCTTACAGGCTTGATTGGAAACTCACAGGCTCAAGGCACTGCATAGGGTTCTAAGACACCAGGTATCCAGCTGAGTCCCCGGCAACATGGTGCTGCCCAAATGCACTTTCACACCCTAACAAACCATTCTTTTTCTGAGATGTTTTAGGAGTGTCTGAAGCAGAATGGTGTTACTAGGGGTAAATACATGACAGGTTGGAAATAATGTGACTGTAGGGCATCTGACATCCTCATTCTCCAGTTCTGATTGCACTCAAAAGGCTTCCTCCTAAGTATCAGTAGCCTCTTTGCCTGTGCTTTATATATAAATACCAAATATATATTAGGGTAAGGATTGACACCAAAGCCTTGTACAGCCTAAGCAAGCATTCTAACACCAAGCAACATGCCCAGTCACTTTTTATGCTTTGAGATATAATCCCACTAAGTTGTCCAGGTAGCCTTGATTTCACACTATGGCCCAGGAAGGCCTTGAACTTGCAACCTTCTTGCCTGAACCTCCTGAGTAGCTGGATTACCAGTTCGTGACACTAGGCCTTGCTTAGGTATTTAATCATTTAATTTTACTTCTAGTTTTATTTTTTAGAAGTTAAATAACTCTGATTTAATAGTCACCTATAATTTCCAAATTACAATACATATTTAAATGTTTAGTCTAAATAATGTGGCTTCTTTTAGTTCATGTATTACCTTTGAACTTTTCACAATTTTAATATAAAGTTATACTTATAAACAGTTTTCCTTTTTTATAGTTTTTTCCAATGATTTCTCTTACATTATTTAATCTTCACAATCATCTAGTATTAGTTTCATTGGCATTGTTTTCACTTAATTTAGTGGACTTGGCCCCCTACTGCCTTGTAGGAACCAAAGAATTCCATTATGGAATCCCATGAAAGTTTTCTGAGTTCCTAATACCTGCAGGCATCATTTCAGCATGTATCATGGCCCAAGCTCTAGGTAAAAAAGTTTATAAAGTCATTACCATTTTTCTCTCTTTTCAGTATCTTCTGTAATTCTGCCCTCATTTCCAAAACTAACAGCCTCAAACAGTTAGGACAGGCAGAAGATACCTGTCCTCAGCATAAACCCAGCCAGTGCTGTTATGTGTTTAGGGTCTGCTGGAACAACTATCCTGAAAACTTCACATTATGAATGTTTCCAGGTGGCTCTAGGTGTTTCTGGAATCTCTTTTGTGAGGATTTTCTCTTCACAAATTTCTGTACAGTCAAGGGAGAAAAGGTAAAAGGTCACATGAGATTATAATTATTTAATTTCAGAAATAGGGAAGTGATTAAAAAATAAGGAGAAGGGACTCTGATTGCCTTGGAATAAAAATTGGGAACATGGACCCACAAATAAGAGAGAATATGAGATGTTTGTCTTTCTGGGTCTTAGTTATCTCAGTCAGAATAATATTTCCAGTCCCATCCATTTATCAGCAAATTTCATGATTTCATTTTTCTTTACAGCTGAGTAGAATTCCATTGTGCATATGTACCACATTTTCATTATCAATTCATCAGCTGAGGGGCATCTAGGCTGTTTCCATGTCCTAGTTACTGTGACTAAAGTAGCAATGAACATGGCTGAGGAAGTATCTCTGTAGTAGGAGATAGAGTCATTTTGGCATATGCTAAGGAGGGGTATAGCTGGGTGTTATGGTAAAATTCTTCATACTGATTTCCATAGTGGCTACACCAATTTGCACTCCCACTAACAGCAAATGAAGGTCCTCCTTTCCTTGCATCCTCACCAGCATTTATTGCCATCTGTTTTCTTGTTCTTAGCCTTTCTGACTGGGGTAAGATGAAATCTCAATGTAGTTTTAATTTGTATTTTCCTGACTGCTAAGGATGTTGAACACTTTTCAAAAATGTATTTTTATTCAATAATTCTTTTTATTTTATGTATATGAGTGTATTGCTTGCATGTTAAGTGCACCTGTGTCATGCAATGCCTGCAGAGGTCAGAGAAGTTGTCGAATCCCCTGGAACTGGAGTTATGGACAGTTGTTAGCTGCCATATGGGTGCTTGGATTTGAACCCAGGTCCTCTACAAGAGCAGCCAGTGCTCTTAAATGCTGAGCCATCTCTCCAGCCCTGATGTTGGACACTTTTTAAAGATACTTCTTAGCCATTTTTATTTCTTCTTGTGAGAACTCTGTTCAGATCTCTTATCCATTTTTTGAGTGAGCCATTTCATTTTCTTGACTTTGTTTCTTGAATTCTTTGTATTGTCTGGATATTGATCCTTCATCAGATGTATAACTGGCAAAAATTCTCTTCCACTCTGTGAACTTCCTCTTGGTTATTTCCTTTGCTCTACAGAAGCTTTTTAGTTTAATGAGGTCCCATTTACCAATTGTTGACTTTAACTTCTGAGCAAAAAGCGTTCTATTCAGAAAGCCCTTTCCTGTACCTATGTAGGGTACTGCCTATGTTTTCTTCTAATAATGTCAGAATTTCAGATTTTACATTGAAGTCTTTGATCCAATTGGAGCTAATTTTTTGCAGGATGATAGAAATGGATCTAATTTCATTCTTCTATATATGGACATCCATTTCCTCCAGCACGTTTTCTGAAGGTGCTGTATTTCCTCCAGTGTGTACATTTAGCATCTTTGTCAAAGATCAGGTGGCTGTAGTTATGTGTACTCATGTTTCAGCCTTCTGTGCCTTCTATCCTGTTCCATCAATCTCACATCTGTTTTTTGTGCCAGTAGCATGCTGTTTTATTAATATGGCGCTGTAAGACAGCTTCAAATATTGTATAGTCCCTCTTATAGAATTGCTCCTATTGGTTGGGACTGCTTTGACTATCCAAGGTCTTTGTGCTGCCATATGAATTTTAGAATGTTTTTTCTAATTCTGTGAAGAATGTCATGGGGATTTTGATTGGAGTTGCATTGAATCTGTAAATTGGTTTTGGTAAGATGGTCATTTTCAGAATATTAATTCTACCAATCAACGAACATGGGAGGTCTTTCCATCTTCATGTGTCCTCTTACTTGTGAATCCTAGCTCAAATCTTTAGATTTGAGTATATGACTTGAAATAACCTCAGAAGCCAGAAAAGTAGAAAAGGACCATGGGCAATGGGGAGAAAGGCCTCTAGAGTTGGATAACAGTGGGACGCAGGTAGTATGAAGAGTACAGGGAAAAACAGGGAATTTAACTGGAGAGGAGAAGGGAGAGAAATACAGGAAAGGGAAGAAGGATAGATAACACTAACACTAAGGGTGTTCGAAAAAAGTCATAAACATTATTTCATAACCTTAAGCATACAAATTATATATACGTGTGTGTGTGTGTGTGTGTGTGTGTGTATGTGTTATAGTTTAAATGGAGTTCCATCACACAAGGTGATAATGGTCTCCCAAGAGTCACAGACTAATAAAACTTTCAGTGCCAGGCAAGGGAGGACGCCTTCAAGTTGTTGATTGGAAGGGGAGGGCAATATAGACTACTGCCATTGCCCTTGGAACTTGAAGGTAAGACCATGTTGCTGACGATGCCACATACTTCAGATACACACAAGACTTGGAGGAATTATGGTGGAGCTGATCTTGGAAGCCTTCTCCCTGAGAACTAGCTCTCATAGTATTGGGTGATGTTCTGCAAGCTGCTAGCGGAAAAAGCAATCAACAGTCTTAACTAGCTGTAAAGATTATGAACCACAATGACTGGGCCAGCAAAATATCCCCTGTAGTGCAACAGTGGCATTTATATCTTGGGGATAATCAACAGCTATCTAATTGGACAGAAGGCCCACTCAATAGGAGAAAACTCATGCTTGGTACTGTAAACATGGTCAATTACCCATGGCCAGAGAGTCAGAGACCCTAGAGAAAATACTATAACATTTTCCTAAATCAGTATAGTTTTTAACTACATTCAAAATACTTATCGTTATACCCACAGATAAGTATATTTCTCATTCCTCATCAAAGATGCTTCCTTTTGCAGTAGTCAGAGGCTATTACAGAGATCCACACTGGTCAAAATGCAGTGAATAAGTAAGTAACTGTGGGGTGCCTAGCCCAATTGGTACATCCACAGTACAACTCCTACATCTAAGACTCAGGGAACACTGTGGAAGAGGGGGTGGAAAGATTGTAAGAGCCAGAGTACCAGGACACCTGCTGCAACATAGTGTTCTAGATCATCACCAGGATGAAATCACCCAAGAAATCTCAACAATATGGTTGTCTGAAGGAGACCTGCACAATGACCACACCAGCCCACAAGCTAATGTGGATGGGGGGAATTTCACAAGGCCCCACCCCTAGAGGAAGTGTTACAGACAATCAGTGGCTGCTGAGAAAGGGCTAATCAGTTTTCTCTGAGATGATCCCTGATAGGTTATCCAATTCCAAGTGGTTAGCCCTAAACACATAAATAGTAAATTGGTTTTTTTTTTTTTTTTTTTGGTCTTTTTGAGACAGGGTCTCCCTGTATCCCCAGCTGTCCTGGAACTTACTATGTAGACCAGGCTGGCCTTGAACTCTGCCTGCCTCTGTCTCCCGAGTGTTGAGATTAAAGGCATGATCCTTTATATTTATATTTATATTATATTTATATTATGCATGTGCAATAATCATAATTATAGAAAAGTCATGAATTTGAATTTGAGAGGGTGTGTGGGGACACAGGAGACACTAGATGGAGTTACACAGGGGTAGGAATAATGTAAATACAATACTCATATATGAAATTCTCAAAAATTTTAAATGAAAAAAATGGGGACATAGTTCTGAGACAATGTGCTGTCCTGACTCCAAGATCACCTGGTAGAAATCTGTTTCAACTTCAGAGTCAAATCCATCTCTGTTCACCGTGGAACTATGCCCATTGGCCCCTTCACAAGAAAGAGCTTGAACTATAATAAAGTCTGGGGTTGGGGAGATGGTTCAGTAGGTAAAAGCACTTACCACATAAGCCTGACAACCCAAGCTTGGATCCCTGGAACCTGTGTTAAAAAGCCAGATGTGGTAGTCTACACCTGTAATCCCAGTATTCCTAAGGCAAGATGGGAGGCAAAAACAGGAGAATTGTCCGGAAACTCATGGGCCAGCCAGCAGTGGCGTGCACAGTGGAACTTCAGGGGCAGCAAGAGAGATCCTGCCTCAAAAATACATGAAGAAAGTCTAGAATCAACTCTTGAAAAATTGTCCCCTAACCTCCACATGTGTGCTGTGGCATACATGCACTCACACACATATACACACATATATACACGATACACAGACACACACACACACACACACACACACACACACACACCATACACACACAAACAAAAGAAAGTCTGTATCATCATATTCTTTTCAAATGACTCTATAAGGGACACACACTAGGACTGTGCCCCAAGCAGGTGAACACACATATTGCAGAAACCTGACCAAGCACAAACAGATTCCAATAGCTCACTCCCTGGAGTCACTGTCCACATAAAACAAAGATCCAGTGTCTGTTTCAGGCCTCATGTTCAAAAATACCACCTATGAACACTTAACAGCAGCCTGGGACCTACAGCATCAGTGGGTATGGTCATGGTCAGTGAGGACTGCCCTCACAGTGTGGTATTAGCATAAAGGGAAGTAGGCCAGGGATCCCACTCATGCTGCAGGAGTCCCACCAGCATCACAGGGTTCCTTGCAGGGCAGGCGGCATCTTGGTCTGCCAGAACAACACGAGAAGCCAGACACAACCCTAGTTTTCATACCTGTCTCTCCCTCTGGATGAATGGACACACATCCCAGAGCTCTAGTTGCTAGGAACTGGGCCATTGTGACAGTGGTGTGTACTGTGAAATTCCACCCTGCCTTGGGGCCAAGTCAGTACCAGTTTCTGGCTGCAGTGCTGCTATTTCTCAATTCTAAACTGCCCAGTTTCTACCAATACTAGAGGCTCCTCACTTCAATTCAGTAGCCCCCTAAGCAGGCACAGTAACTAGGCCATGTTGTTTTCCTATTGGGATTAATAAGAGGGAGGAAGAGGTAAAAAGGTTGGAAAGCATGCTAGGTTTCCAACCTATTTTCTTTGAGACCCTGCCACAGATAAAGACCCTGAGAAGAAAAATCTCTTCATTTTAATTTTTAATATGCATCGTGAAAATACTGTCATTACCCCAAGGGGCAGTGAAAGGAACATGTTTTATTCATCACTCACTACCACTCCATTACATTTGGTGAACCTGCTTCCCAAAGAAAGGCCTAAAATAAAACATGCATGGCCTGATTCTTCTGCTTGCTTCTCCACAGAACCAGAATAGCAAGTGGCTTGTGTAGCTAGAGGGCCAGAGGCAGGGCAGAGTCCAGGTGTCCAACCAGAAGAGAGATTGTTCAAGGAGAGGAGGGACTTTTTTTTAATTCCCAAACTTTTTACCCCCATTACTTCCACTCTTGTTCACCACTTACGACACAGGCCGAGGCCTCTGCTCCTGCCCACTGGCCATTTCTTCCTCATAGGCATGCCAGATTGGCTTACAGACTATTCCATCAGGAATGGCCAAGCTGCTGACCCAGTGGTTTCAGCTAGGGGTCAAAATGTGGCTAGAGGGCAGAAGAAAGTTCTTAGGCAAGATCCTCACCATGGGATCATTTGGGTTCATTTAAGTTCACTTGGTAGCTAAAAAACCTTTTATAACACATGTAATTAAATTCATAACTTTCCTAAAATTCTAAAAATAAGTCCTGCTCAGCATTGCAGGTGAGTAGAGAGCCAGGGGGCTGCAAAACTGACAAGCAGTTGACGGTGAGGAAGCCTCGGCCTGACACAGCCATTATTGACAATTTCTTCAGCTATTATCTAGCACTTCCTCTAGCTTGTGCTCAGTGGCATAGATAAAAGCTAGACAATGAAGGGAGATTCCAGGCAAAACTCTTACAATTTGCTTCTAAGACAAAAGATGATTGGAAAATACTCCTTGATATTCTCCCCCAGTGAATGTCAAATACTTTCCTGGTTCCATCAGTGTTAAAGGGCATTTTACCCCTCTGAAGAGGTTGCTTATTTGGAGTTTAGCTGTAAACTAACAGGATCTCTGAAGCTGAGAGGTGGATGGGGATGACTGAAGGAGCTGCCCCTGGCTGGATGGGAATTGGCTCATGTTAGACCATTTCTGGGGCCTGCCAGGGGCCTTGACAATGTGGGCACTCAGTCCTGCAGAACCAGGAACACCACAAAGGCAGCACAGGATAGTCATCTGTGCTAGATAGTTTCAGTTGTCAACTTGACATACCTGGGAAGAGGGAACCTCAGCTGAGGTGTTTCTTCCATTGGATTGGTCTGTGGTCATGTCTGTTGAGGCATATTCTTCATAACTGAGTGATATGGGAAGGCCCAGACCATTAGAGTTGGTGCCACCCCTGGGCAGGTAGTCCTTGGTTATATAAGAAAGCAGGCTGAGCACAGGCCAGAGGAGGAAGCCAATAAGCAGTGTTCCTCCATGGCCTGAGCTTCAGCTTCTGCCTCCAGGTTCCTGCTCTGAGATCCGGTCCTAACTTCCTGCAGTGATGGAACTGTGACCTGGGAGACATAAGATAAACTCTTTCCTTTCTAAGTTGGTTTGGTCAGAGTGGTTTATCACAGCAACAGGAAACAACAAATATACCATGAGAGCAAAGCTGGCCTCAGTTTTTACAAGTGACAGCTCCTGATGTCATCTGCTGTGGACAGCAGGACCTTCCAATTTTCTCAACCTCTGTGTTCAATGTACGCACAGAAGTAGGACTTGGGAAAGTGTGTGCTGGGGACTGGTCATCAGCATTTGGGTTCTCAGGGTCCTCAGACTCCAAATCCTCATCTTATTCAAGTAGGCTAGGGCTATGGGACTGAGTTTGCCCAGTGAAAGATGGGCAGAAGTGGCATGTCCCTGTAGAGCTCGGCCACTGCACTGTTGCCACATTTCTGTCCATAAAGACATCCTGCACCAGGGGCCACCAAAGGTTTTCCATTAAGGACTCTATAATAAATACTTCAGACCATGGATCCTATGATCTCTGTATCACACCTCTGTGATGACATGATACAAATAAATGGTTGTGTCCATGTTCTGATAAAGCTGTGATTTACCAAAACAGGCCACGAGCCACTTGGCCCAGAGAGGGACACAGAGCCAGGCCCATGTCAGCTGCCCATGACACATTTTGAGTGGGAAACAGGCTTTTGTTTCTTTATGTTCCCAAGAGTCAGGGGCTGCTTGTTACATGGTGTCATCTACTTAGGCTGCATGATTGCAAAGTGCTCTCCAATAAATTGTATCCACTGAAGTTCTTCAGGCAGTTTGATGACAACTTCAATTACTTGCTTGATTTATTGGAAATTCCTCTATTGAATGAGGAGCTTCATATATCTGCTTGCTTATATAGTTGTGGTTTCATAATACTATAATGGCATTGAAAAGTTCCTGTTGCCTAGTGATATTATGACTATCATAACATCATAGACAATGCAGTCTTTGTTTTTTTGTGATTTTGTTGTAAACATACTAGACATATGTGGTATAAAAGCACAGTACATATAGTTACATGCAGAGTGCATTGTTAATGATAATAATATATTTATTTAAATTTTATTATTTATTTATTTATTTATTTACTTATGTGTGTGTATGTGTGTGTACATGCCACTTCAGGTGTGTGTGTGACGGTCAGAGGACAGTTTATTGTCTCTCTTTCCACCATAAGGGTTCCTGGGACCAACTCAGGTTTTCAGGCTTTGTGGCAACCCTTTACCTGCTGTACCATCTCACCTACTCTGTATTTATTTTTTACTTAAGTACCCTTTATTACTATTTTAGAGTATACTATTTACTTATATAAAAATAATATATGCTAACAGTGTGTTGTGTTACTGTGGCATCAGCCCTGTGAATGTCATATTTATTGCATTTACTTTTTTTCTCATAGTTTTACATGTGTGTATTTGTGTGTGTGTGTCCATGGGTTTGTGTATGAAAGTGCAATATGCACATGTGTGTTAGTGTGGAAGACAGAGGACAACCTTGAGTGTTAGTCTTCAGGTGTCTTCTACCTTTTGTTTCAAAGTCTCTCATTGTCCTGGAACTTTGTCAACTAGGCTAGACTAGATGACCAGTGACCTCCAGGGATCTCCCTGTCTGTCTCCCTAGTGCTGGGATTGCAAGCACACATCACTGTGCTGGCTTTTTATGTGTGTTCTGGGGAACTAAACTCAGGTCCTAATGCTTGCAAGGCAAATGTGTTACTGACCCAAACATTTTCTAGCTCCATTAAAAAAGTGTTTTTTTTTTTAGGGAGAGGACCTCACTATGTAGCTCAGGCTGGCCCTGAACTCACTATTTAGCCCTGGAAGATTCTCCTGTTCCAGCTTCCAGTGCTGGAATTATAGGTATGAGTCACCATGTCCAGCTATGTATCTCTTTATTGTGTGGAGCAGCCATTTCAAGTGACTGCCCTGCCTCATCTAGGTCTATGTAAGTGTACTCTGCTGTCTTCACACAAGATAAAATCACCTAACAATGAATATCTCAAAACCTGTCCCCAAGTCCCCAATACCAACGATGATCTAGATAAACATGAAATTTTCTTTCTAAAAATTGGTATATATGCATTGTACATGATTTTATATAGATATATATGCATATATGTATGTGCGCGCACACACACACACACACACACACACACACACACACATATATTAGGATCCACAAATGAGATTTTAAAATGCCGTATATGTCTGAATATGACAATTTGTTTAATATGATTATGCCCAGCTGCATTAATTTTCCTGAAAACAACATAATTTCATTCTTCTTACAGGTGAGTAAAATTCCATGGTGCATGTATACCACTTTGTCTTTATTTACCTGTTGATGGACACACAGGCTGCTCCATTTATTTATTGTGAATAGTGAGGCAATAAACATGGATGCACAAGTATCTGCTGCTGATATGTGCTGGAAAACACCAAGAAGTGGTATGCTAGGCCACATAACAGTTCTGTTTTCAGTTTCTTAATGATTCTCCATACAGATGTCCACAGTGGTTGGGCTAATTTACACTCCCATCAGCAGTATACAAGACTTGTCTTTGCTCCGCATCATTGTCAGCATTTGTTGAAATCTCTGCTAACTGCAAACCTGACAAAGGACTAATATTTAGGCTAAAATATACAAAGAACTAAAAAAAAATTAAACACCAAGAAATCAGACAACTCAGTCAACAGATAGGGTAGTGAGACAAACAGACAGTTCTCAAAAGGTGAAGCTTTACACAAATGGCCAATAAACATGAAAAAATGTACAGCATCACTCACTAGCCATCAGTAAAATGAAAATTAAAGACAAATTGAGATTTCATCTCACCCTGATCAGAATGGCAATCATTAAGAAAACATCTGGGTTTTTAATAGTGGAGTCAGTCCAAATAGCTCTTGACCTCTCCTTTTGGTTGGCAATCTACCTCCCCCAGCAGAAAGCTGACATTTAATGCTACTGCATTGTTCACACAGAGCAGCTGATCTCTGACCTTTCCTGAGAGCAGAGGGAAAGAATTCCTCAGGGTGCAAATGTGAGCAGGATGGCCATCTGAGCCTCCACTTGATACCATGCCCTGGGAGCCTGTGGCCAGACACCTCACAGCTGCGTCCTCTCCACAGCCATTAAAGTGGATCCAGAGCTCATGGGGAGCTGAGAATGACAGGAGCTGTTCTAGCAAAGAAGGTTATACTGCAATTTAGGCACGTCATTGTTTTATATGAAAGAACTTCAATGCACAGTGCTGTTGATACAGTTCACATGGCCCATACAAGAAGAAAGCTAATGTGTGTGAGCCCACTTATCAGCCAGGTACAGGATGCAGAGGTGAATGGCCCTCAAAGACCTAGAAGTCTTGGGGAGGGACAACCATACTCACAATTCAAGCTCCATGGCAGACAGGCAATCTGGAAAGCATGATGTTAATGTAGGAATTAATCTGTGACACAAAACCACAGAAAGCTGATCTCCAGATTGCTACAAAGAAAAGGGATTTTGCATATGTAATGAGCATGTATCTGTGCTTAGCAGTAAGCAGGATGACCAAGACAAGTGACCTTGAGAAGGGATGAGAGTCAGCCGGGGGCAGTTGGAGGTCTTAGCAAGGAATGAGCCAGAATAAGGGTAGTTTGTAGTAGGTGGGCAATGAGTGTAGAGATGGAACACAAGACTGCAACTGGCGGGGGCTGGAAATGCAACCTGGGGCTGAATCAAAAAGGTTCCCAAGGCCAGGGGGCATCTCCAGAGGCAGTGATAGAAAGACTGGACTTCATGCAGGGAAGGACTGAGGAAGACACTGAGGGGCAAGGAGTCTGTGTTTTGGAAAATAGAGATCTTGGGTTAAGAGCCTGGAGGACAGTGTTCTTATTCCTAGAGGTGAGATGGAATAAAGAAGGGACAGAAAGCTTGAGGAAACAGGAAAGTGATTGCATGGCCATATATTGAATTGATGTATCTTTTCAAATGAAGCAAGCATGAAGGTGGGAAAAACAATCTGTAGTTTTTAAAATGTATGGGAAAAAGTTTAGAGAGAAGTTTAATTGTTGACTGCAGTTCTGGGAATGGAGGTTATACGTGGTGGGAAGAAAGGTCAGAGCATAGATGCTTACATGAAGGCTACAGGAAAGAGTAAGAGAAAGAAAAGTGCTCAGACTCCACACAAGAGGCCATAGGACAGGGGCATACACAAGCCAGCAGTGTCAAATGCTGATGAATGGTGAAGAAAGACGATGGGCAATGGCCAGGCATTGTGACCTTAGCAGCAGAGGTAGAAGTGCAAAGAGGCTACAGGGAGCTGAGCCTGTCCAGTGTGAGGAAGTTCCAGCATGCTAGTGGAAGGGCCTTAGGTGGCAGTTCTGGGAGGAGACAGGGCCGCAAAAGAATGAGCGCCCTGACAGGAGTGGTCAGCCCTAAACACATGTATGTAGAGCAACACTAAATAGACTCAGTAGGGTATGTTATATATATGTATGTTTATGTGTATGTACATATATGAAAATAATAATAAAGAAGAGGTCATGGTATTGAAAGTAAGGGAATGAAAAGAAAAGAAGAAGGTGAGGGAATGTGGAAGGAACTGGAGGGAGGGATAAAAATGATGTGCAGTCCTCATGTATGAAATTCTCAGCTAGGGCTGAGAACTCTGCAGTCTCCTCTATTCTGCATGTTGACTCATTGTGAATTTCTGTGTAAATCCCCACCTGCTGCAAGAAGGAGCTTCTCTGGTGAGAAATGGAAGATGTACTGATCTATGGGTATAACAATAAGTCAATAGAAGTTGGTTTAATAATATGTCCATTTAGCAGGATAACAGTGGTAGGCTTCCCTATGACCTGTGACCTGTTTAGTCAGATTCTTGGTCCTGGTAACAGTGCCAAGTATGAGATCCATCTTGTGAAGCAGCCCTTAAATCCAATCAGAAAGTGACTGATTACTCATATAACATTTGTGTCACTGTTGCACCGGTGGGCATATCTTGCCAGGACAGTCATTATTATAGCTCTCAGGGCTCACAGCTGGGTAAGAGTGATGAGGTTTACTTTTCTCTTCAGGTAGCAGAACTATGAAAGCTAGCTAGTAGAGTTGAAGCTTTGAGATCAGTACCAGCTTGATTCTCCTTGTATGTTGTACAACTCACTTACATGGTATCTTTATTAAGTAAGTCTTACTGCTAAATCCTAGAAAACCGAGAGCAATGGCAATAGTTAATGTTGAGGGTCTATGGGATCTCCCTGGTCAATAACTCAAAAAGACCAAAAGTAGAAGTCCTTTCCTGGCTTTGAGCTTTATTTATTTGCTCGCCTATTGTGCCTAGCAGGGGCTTTGTCCCCCTGTTACAGGATAACTTCAATTAAATTATTTTTTCCCAATTTTTAATTGAGTTTTTGTACATTTCATATAATAGATCTTAACTGAATTTAGACACATCCCCCTGCCCGTCTAGCTTCAGGTATTCTGATATAGATTTCAGATATATGGTATATATGTTAAGTCATATCTGGTCAAGTATTTGTACCAATATGACCCTCAGTGCAAGTTCATTCACTAGGGTCTAGCATATCTAGAGTTACTCCCTTAAAGATCTATTCTCCTTCACCCCACAGTAATCATTTGCCAAAAGTTCCTTGACTAGGGTTTCAGCCTGCTGCCACTTCCTGTGTTCTATGCTGGGTTTTTGTCTGATTGAGTCTACATGGATCTTGTGCATGCTGTGGCCATTGTTGCAAGTTCATGAACAAGTTCCCAGAGGTCTGAAAGAATCTGTTTCCTTATGTTCATGCACCAACTCTGGCTCTTATCACCTTTTTGCCCCTTCTTCCTCAATGGTCTCTGAGTTACAGGTGGTTGAGGTTTAGTATAGGAGTCCTATCCAGGGACATACATGCTCTATAGTCTATTGTTCTCTAAAACTTAGTCAGTTGTGGCCTTCTGTGTGCATCACTCTGTTCTATGAGGAAGTTTCACTGGTGAGAGTTGAGGAATGTATTAGTTTTCTCTCTACCCGCTGTTCTGCTGTGTTCCATGAGCCTTAGGTGTAGAGGTTCTACTGTAGATGTGTGACTTAGGGCTGGGCATCTCTCAGACATATATTCTCTGTGTGTGATTAGTTGTGGAACTCTGTAATAGCCTCCATCTGTTGCAAAAAGTTTTTTTTTTTTTTTTTTGATGAGTGGTGTATGATATACTTGTCTGTAAATATTTAGCACACAGTAAAAAAAATTCATGTCTAGAGATATGACAGAGATAGGGTTTTCTCTGGGATTTATGACCTCGCCAGCCATGTGTATCTGGCTATATTTACAGTGCCACCCATGAGTTCCTGCACATTGAGAAGACTTTAAATTCAATTAGAAAGCTGCTGATTACCCCCTAGATAAATGTGCCACTACTGCACCAATATAGATGGTTTGCTGTGTCAGTCGTTGTGGTTATTAGGCTTTACAGCTGGGCTGGACCATTAAACTCTTTTTATATATGTGGCAGAAAGAGTCTAAAAGCCAGGGTTGGTGGATGAATAAAAGGAAGCCATGTTTTCTAGGCACAACAGGTAGTTACACATATGAGCCCGCAGTGCTAGTGACAGCACTGACAAGGCCTGCGCAAGTCTAAGGCAGACAAAATCCCAGCATGGATGGGGGATGTGGATAAGAAGCCCCAGCTGTAGCTGAGGATCTATTGGCAACTGATAACTGCTGGGAAAGGAGCGTCAGTTTTCTTTATAGGTGTGACAAAGGGTAATTTGACCAGGCTCCAGGGGATGGACCCAAGTGTACTTGGGAAACACAAATTAGGCTCTACAGGCCTTAACAAAACAACAGAGGACATGAAGGGAGGGTGAGTAGAGAGATGGGGTGGACCTGAGAGTAGATGGGGGGAGGGGTCTGAATATTATCAAAAGATCATGTATGAAATTCTCAAAGAATCAGTGAAAATATTATTTAGAAAAATAAATTCACAAAAAATAAAAATTTATTAAAAGAGGAAAGAAGTGCTTGGGGAAGATGCTGTGCTGGGGGAATGAGTATCTTAGTCTTCTCATTTCCTGGTGATAATGAGATATTTCCCAGGGGAGATCCTCAGATGCCTCTGGTAAGGCAGGAGCACTGGACCAGTCTGGCCTGGTGGTTTACAGGATGCTAAGCAAACCTGGATTAGCTCCCTGTGATAGAAGAGTGACAACAGGTGATCTCAGTACCCCTCGCACCTTATCCACAACCTCCACCTTTCAGAAGGTCTGGGGCCCAGAGCAGAACCTAATCAGAAAGAAAATTCTGGAGCAGAATAAGACCTGAAATCAACTGGCTACCTGAGCCCCGGGAGATAGTCTGTATCTCAAATTGCTGATTCTGCTCTGATCCCCTGAGCAGCAGGTCCATTCTATGCACATTCTATATATAGCCATGATGGTGAGGCAGAGCCTGACAGACAAGGAAACTGAGGCTCCTGAACATGAAGCCAGGCATGTTCTCCAGGGTTGCAGGGGCAATCTCGTGTTCAGTCACACTGTAGAGACTCAACAACTCTCCAAAAGAGATATAGCCAGAGAGAAGCCTGCTCCTCTACCCTGACCCAGCCCTCCACTACACAGCCAAATTTTAGTCTAAAGGAGAGTGAGGGGGGAGGGTGACCTTTGTGGTTCCCCTGAGTGGCAAGCTAAGCTGCACAGCAGAGGAAGGTGAGAAGTGATGGAAACAGGCCGAAGAAGCAATCCACAGAGCACTCAGAAGAGGACCACAGTCAGACAGCTGTGCCCCAGAGCCCTCAGGCTTCACAGTGCTCACAGCATTCTCTCTGAGAAGCGAAGGAATTCCTCCTGGGATTTAGTCCTTACTGGAGAACCCACAGCACTCATGCTTTCTCTCATTTAAGGTAATACCAGAGAGAACAAAACAGATCAGTCATACTAACAAATCCTTTAATCAGCTGGAGGTTCTGGTCCTTACCTCTGTCCAGCCTCCCAAACTTGGCATCAGCCACCATGTATGCTCTGTGCACATGTGGATTTGGTTCACATTCTGTTCATCTTCCACCATAGGATTTCAGAATGTGGTCACTTAACTAGCAGTAAGGACAGCTCGGGTTTCAGCTGCCATTTCTGATAAAGGCTGTTTTTACCAGCATCACCTACCAGAATCATGTCTTATAAGGCATATTGCCCTGTCAGCAAATTTTATCAGGGCGCCTCCCCATGAGGCCAACATGGCTATGAGTGGAATTCAACATGGTATCCAGTGAGTGGGCTCCATGGTGACTGGCTATGCTTCTAGAAGACAGCCTGTGTGGACCTTTCTATGGAACACAGCCCAATGATTAATGGAGGTTCAGTATCCATCATCAACAACAGCCACGTCCCTCTGTGAAAGAAGCTATGATTCCACAGAACCTCTGAATCTCACAGCCCATGCCAAAGTCCTGGAGGCAGGAGAGGGCTGCACATACCTGTGAGTCAGCATAGATTACAGATGACAAGCTTGATCTTTACTTACCTCACAATCCTGTCTTCCCCCTCTTCCCTACTCCCTAGGGCCCAAGAACTTATCAGTCAATTAAGGTGCCCTGAGTCACAGCCTGAACAGACATGCTCAATTGTGAGGGAGCAAGGTCTGATTTCTGCGGGTCACTTAGTAGAGCCAGAAATGGAGCCACTTACTATGGACCTGGAACTGCAGGCTATCCTTCTGTCCACCCATGATGCTGCTGTTGACACACACTTGTTTGGGGAGCAGGTCTGGCCATTACCAGTTGTTGTGCCCCTCATAGGAACTCACAAACTATCAACAGCCTGAGGAGATTATTCCAGACAAAAGGGTGGACAAAGGGTCAACTCAAGTAGGACCTTCTCGTTTATAAAAAACATGTCAACAGGCCTGGGCTGGTTAGTATTGTCAACAGGACACAACCTGGGAAGAGGAATCCTAATTGAAGAGTTGCCTTGATCAGATTGCTTGTGAGAGATAGACTGATGACTGATGTGGGAGGACCCAGACTACTGTGGCCAGCACCATCCCCAGGCAGGTGGACCTGGACTATATAGGAAAGCTTGCTATATAGGATCCAAAGAGAGAGCTAGTGAGCAGACTTCCTCCATGGTTTCTGCTTCGGTTTCTGCTTGAGTTCCTGCCCTGACTTCCCTCAGTGACGGATTGTGACCTGGAAGTGTGAACCAGATAAACTCTTTCCTCATCTAAGATTTTGTTCATGGTGCTCATTCTAGCAACAGAAAGCAAACTAGAACAAGCCCTAAGGACTGTTTCCTGAGCAACATGGGCCAAGTAGAGGAGTTTGCAGGTCAGGGCATGACCAGCAGACACTCCAGACACCACAGTGCACTGTGGACTGTGGCCTCAGCCTGGGATGAGACCAGAATTGTATTTGTGCTGTTAAAAAAAATGACACAATGTAGGGGTCGGGGAAAGGGGGGTAAGAAACACAGAGAGAAAGAGACAGAGAGTTGAGAATGAGAACAGACACAAGTGAATATTACATGTCCATGGATATATGTTTGTATGCATGTGGTGTGGATGGGTGTACATTTGTGTGGATATGCAGGGGCAGTTTTAAGCTGATGTAGTACATATCTAATAAAACTGAAATTCTCCAGAAGTTCAGTAATTTATTTATTATTTTGTTTGTGGGTTTTTTTTGGGGGGGGGCAGGGTCTTCCTGTAGCCCCTTGTGGCCTGGAACTCCCTATGTAGACTAGGCTATCCTCAATCTCACACAGAGATCCATCTGCTTCTGCTTCCAATGTGCTGGGATTAAAGGTGTGCACCACCACTCCTGCCTTAGTATTTTATTTTTAAAAGGGATTCTCCACATAAATTTTGAGTTAACTTGGATTTTGAAAAAGAAAATCCAGTTGCTTAGTGGTGCCATTCCTCTGTGGTATGTCGAGGACAGTCAGGAGTGACCCTGTGACCCTGGAGAAAAAGTAACATGGGGTTGGCAGGTGAACCTTGGGTATGGTGCAGAGTGAGCAGGAATGGGCCCTCCCACACAGGTGCTTCGTCGTGGGGTAGGCTGGGCTGGGAGGACAGGGGCCCACACCCTCAGAGGCACATCACCTGCTCCCCAGTCTCATTGGAAAGTCGATGGCACAGGACTGTAGGTGCATTGTCACCACAGTCTGTTCCTGGAGAGCCCCTTCCTCCTTTCCTGGCATTCATAAAGGAGAAACTTTCCCAGCTTGACAGGTTTCCTGGAGCTTCAGATCATTACTTACTCTATGTTCTCTTAGGCTCTGACTTTGGTTACTTTATTTACAAAGAAACTAGTAGAAATAAAATCAATGTCCTGTTCATATACAAAAGGATCTATAGAAATAATAGTACTAAACAATACAGCTAATTCTGGTTCTGAGCTCTGGCTATTTCTCTGCTGAAAGGAACTTTATAAAGATGCTCAAAATGTCCTAAGTCTCTTCCCGGGACAAACATACTGGTGTCAAGAAGTGAAGAACTTTCAAGGTGACTGGATGTTACTCCAAGGCCATGTCCTGGAGCTACTGGCAGTCACATCATACATAAAGGCCACTGTCCACATATTTCCTGGGCTCTTGGTGCTTAATGGTGTGCCATGAGGAACCCCAGCAGTTCCAGGGTGGCCTCCTATATTAAAGTTCAGGAATCCAGGTTGCTAGGCACAGAGATGAGCATAGGCCCTCAGGGAATCCCTAGACATTGGGCCCGGACTATGCATATTACCTGGGTGGGTGTGGTGCAGGACAGATGGGCGAGCTCCCCAATCCTGGCTGCAGCACGTGGGTCACTGGAGCTGATCAACACCGGAGCACTAATTTCCATGGAGTGCCTATGGCTGGCAGCCTGTGAGGATTTGTGTGTCACGCTGAGTGCAGTGAAGGAGTGGCGCTTCTTGGCATTCTTCTTGCTGTCCACACGCCGTTGAAAGGCACTGACTGCCCCTGAGCTACTTAGGGTGGGACCGGAGGCCACACTAGCCACCGTGCTGGAGTCAGAGGACAAGAGGGCATCACAGCTGTATGCAGTGGCAGCAGCAGAGCATGGCTTGTCCATCTCAATGAGCTGCTTGGCAGAGTCGTTGAGCTAGATGGAGAAAAGGAGAAGGAGCTTCATTATGTCACTATCAGACACCCTGCATCCTGTTCTCTGCCTCTCAGCCCTGTTCTAAGTTTCCACTTAGAAAACGATGTGTTCACACTATCAGATCTTTATCCCTGTGCCTTCTACCATGGGTTTGTTCAGAAAACTAGCAACACCCTCTGCGGGCTTCACTGAAAAAGATTCTGGGATCACTCAAAGGCACAGAAGGTAGGGGGAGGACGTTCAACCTTGACCCTCATCCTTCTCAGTGGCTTGCCCTTTCTGGGTACAAGCTCTTTGGAGAAGTGGGACAAAAGGCCAAGAAACAAAGGCCAGCTTTGGCTAGACCTGCTAATCCTGCATGGACCACAGCAGGCTCCCATGGTGCAGGACAGATGGGCAAGCTCCCCAGTCCTGGCTGTAGACTGTGTCACTGGAGCTGATCCAGACTGGAGCACTAATTTCCATGGAGTGCCTATGGCTGGCAGCCTGTATATCACACTGAGTACAGTGAAGGAGTGACACTTCTTGGCAGTCTTGCAACTGCTGGCCCCAGTGGGGAACTTGAGCCCTGTGACATAATGTATGTTCTTAACCATGTTGATTCTGGTAGCTAAGAGTCTACTCAGGTTGGCATAAGCCATAGATCTTTCCAGCTCTAACTCAGGCTGTCCAAATCTGAACGGGTCTTGAGGGGTCAGTAACCTATCATCTTAAGCCATTCAGCAATGGCTCAGTGTGCAACTCCTTCCCATGTCTCCTTCCATTCTACAAAATAGAAGGTGCTTTCCACAGTAATGTTAGCCTTTGACAAATGTCTGGTCTGGAGTGGCATGTATCCGGAAAAGTAAGATCAGGGTCCTAGCCCATGAGCAACTTGTGATTAATGGAAATGAAAACTCTAGGCAGTGGGACCAGGTCTCTCTTGGGGCTGTGCAATGGCCTAATGGCACAAGAATGGGGTACCTCAGCATACTGAGAGGGGTGGACCTATGAGCCAAGAAGCCCTGCTGGGTACCAGAGGGAAGAAGAGGTCCTTGTGCCTGTTTGGGGGTCTAGTGAGGTTCAGGTTGATGACAGGCCAGTTATCTGTACACAAGAGACAGTGTCCCCAACTGTACTACTGGAGGACATTTCATTTATGATGTTCCTCAGTGGCTGTATTTGGAACAGTTGAAATTCATACCTGTAAGGGAATTGGCAAATCTTTAACAGAAGGAAAGTGTGAGAGCTCTTTACTATGTGTACAGAGTAGCTAGAAAGAAAACATGATGCTAGAATCAGTTTGGGATTATCATAAGATAGGTTAAACAAATGCCACAAGTAGACGCTAGGCCTGCAAGGTGCTGTGCTTTCTTTCTCATCTTTTCAAGTAGAAACTGTTGAGTAAATAAATGCCAGCTGGCCCTTGGGGTAGACCCAGCTTGGACAGCACAGAATGAAACATGGAGCTCAGTGCCTCTCTGCATCCTCCTCACCAAACAGAAACTGTGGAGGGGTTCTGAGTACAAGCAGGGACAGCATATTCATTTGCCATGGCAGCTATTTAGGGATTGGGGCCCACATGGTTCCTGGGTAGCATAACTCCAGGTGCTACTATAGGTGCCCTGGAGGTTCTGGAACAGGCATGGGGCATTCCAGCCAAGTGAGTGTCTGGAAACTACAGGTGAGCCTTTGCTGGTCAGTAGGACATATTCGTGGGACCTGGGAGGGTACCTGAGACTCAGAAGGAAAGAGCAGAGTTCCATGGGTCAAGGAAATTCACAGGAGAGGAATATCAGGCAGGAAGTGTGGACCAGTGTGGACAGCGTCAGATTCTTAGGTCACCTGGATAGAAGCCCAGTCCCTACTTCCTCAGGCCAGCTGGGCAGGAGTAGACACAGCATGTCATCCAAGTGACTGCATCCTTCGCCAAGCTCCATAATGGGCTGGATTCTAGGCAGGACACACACAACTGAAGTGTGAACCCCATTCCCACTGGGACAATGTCTGGCATCAGGCCTGGCAGGGGAATCCACAATCCAGCAACGAATCAAAGCAGATACCAGAATCTTCTGGGAGGCACTAGTGGGAGAAGCACTGCTGGGAATACCTCTGGGAGTTACAACAGCCACTAAAGCCTTGAGGCACCTTTCCCCGAGAGAAGGAGCTGCGTCCTCTTGCCTGTCTCTGTTCTCCCTGGCAGGGCAAGTGTTCATCACACTGCACTAGCAGTCTGGCTGGACACTTCTGATGTCTTCAGATCTGCCCTGCCCAGCTTCCTGTGGCATTTCCATTACAAATTTCTGTTTCTCTGGGGAAGGGTGTGAAAACTTACTCGGCTCCAAACCCCTGTGATCTTCGCTCTGTTATTTGCTTTGAAATGTTTCCTCTAACTAGGACAGCTGTTTCTCTATGATTTATGGCTTTATCCAGTGAATTACTCAAAAGGACTTCTCAAAGAACAGACCTGCAGCTACCTGGGGCACCCTGAACACATGGGAGCTGGTCTCCCAGATCAGGGTAGTGTTTCATACCCTGCCCTGCAGTACTCTGAGTAAAACAACTATGATGCTGTGCTGGATAGCTTCAGTTGTCAACCTGACATACCTGGAAGAGGGAACCTCAATTGGGGAATTTTCTCTATTGGACTGGTCTGTGGGCCAGTCTGTGAGGCATTTTTTTAATTGAGTGATGTGGGAGGGCCCAGCCCACTGTGGGTGGTGCCACCCCTGGGGAGGTGATTCTAGTTTGTATACAAAAGCAGGCTGAGTCCAGGCCAGAAGAGCAAGCCAGTAAGCAACATTCCTCCAAGGTCTTTGCTTTAGCTTCTGCCTCCAGGTTCCTGTCTTGAGTTCCTTCCCTGGCTTCCCTCAATGACAAACTGTGATGGGGCATGGAAGCCATGGAAGCCAAATAAACCCTTTCCTCCCCAAGTTGGTTTTGGTCAGTGTTTTCTCAGTAACAGAAAGCTAACTGGGCAGATGTCTTCAATTTACCAGAACCAGGCATATCTACTGGTACCTCTACATGTCTCTCTTTTTCCATCACTATGGAATGATAATGGAAAACATAACGCCAGGGGCCGAGCCAATGGAATTCTTTCCTTGGGAGTGGTGTCTCAGCTGCCCTGTGGCTCCAAGTTGAAATTTAAATCTCCAAATTCAAAACCAGGAAATTCAGGTGCCAGCATCCTGGGCTATGCCTTCCAGGATATATGGGACCAAGTATAAACTGTGAGCATGGCATGGATTTCCAGTCTCTCTATTATCATGGTGGCCAACACAATGAACAGCACCACTTGCCAGAGGCACACATCACCTTACAGATAACCATACTGCATCCTCTTATCCTGGGAGTTGGGTGAGGTACAATACACCTTCTTCCTTCTGCCTTAACAATCCAAGATCACACGGGGAGGAGTGTTCCAGAAATGAGGGCAAATCAACTGCTGTTGAAGACAGGGTGTTTCTAATCCTGCCAGAGAAATAACAGCATCTGCCCCTAAGCAATAAGAATTCATGACTGACTTCTTGAAATGGACTATCCAAGCACAACGAAGGGCCCTTACACAGAGAAGCACTTGGCTGTATCCTGACAACTCATTTTGCTTCTGTAGTAAGAGGCTTTTCTGTGTTTCCTCCTGCTGCTGTGATGTCCTTGCTCAAAAAGTTCAGAATGCACTAATTCAGGGAGGTTCTCAACACCTCAGCTCCTCTCCACAGGGGCTTAACGGCAATGTGCTACACCAAGACAAACCCAGGGCCCACAGACACCCCTTGAACCCCACAAAATCCAAGACTGTTGCAGCTCCTCTGTAGCTTGATCCTGAAGAAAAAAATCATTTGGAGGAAGTTCTCATCATCTTCCCGTAAGTTCTGATTATCTTATTACAATGCTGAGCTCGTTCTTGTTGGTGCTAGTGTTTTCCCCATCATAAAGCCCCATTCCTAGCTGTGCATGTCCTCCAAGACCCACAACTTCAGGACATCACCACCTGGCAGCACTACCTATAGTAGCAGTTCCTGCATGCCCCATGTGGAGCAGTTAGGATTTACCACCCAGACTTCCTCTGCTCTGAGGCCTCTAGCTTGCAAAGAAGCAGGGCCATAGTTCTCTCCTCCTAGGCAGCTGAAGCTTTGCCTCACCAGGATACCCAAGTGTCCTGGGAAGGACCAGGGAAACAGTGAGCATTAGCAGAGTCTCATGTTTGCCTCTCCCATATAGCCAGAATGCTGGAATATTCTACTAACTGCTGGCTGAGGGACAGGGGTTTGGGAGGGGTAAGATGGTGGGTCTTGGGATTCTGCAAAGGATGCCTCCCTCCAGAGCATCATGTTCACTAGAAAATGGAGAGTTTTATGCCTCCATCCTGCAGGCAAGAGGCCACTTAACATGTTTTTGGAAAACCACTCAGCTCATACACATAACCCAAGAATCTCATAACTCCACTGTTTATTATGTTTTACGGAAAAACAAGACACTTTCAACTTCTATATAAAATGACAGTTCTTATGAGGACTCTCCACAGGGTCTGCCCCTATTTTTTACGGACACCCTTTATAGGGTCAGTCCTAGCTAGAATGTTCTTGAGAACAGAGGGTATGATGGGGGTGGAGAGGAAAGCTCAAGAAGATGGAGGCAGTATTGCCAGAGCGCCAGTGATGGTCAGACCAGGACTAGTAGTCCATCAATGACCCTGTGTGCCACCTACTATGGAGTTAATTGGCTCAAAAGTGTGTATGTTGGACACTTTTAATCCAAAATTCATATGTTGTTGGTATCTGGTGGGGTCTTTGGGAATTACTATTAGATAAGGTCATGAGTAAGGTCCTCATGATGACGTTAGTGGATTTACCAGAAGAGTCAGAGAAACTTCAGCTGATGATCATGCTTTCCACGATGCTATGATGCAGTATGCCAAGCAGATGCCAGGACCTCATTATTGACCTTCCTAGCCTCTAGAGAATGAGCAAAATAAGCTTCTATTCTTCATAAATTACCCAGTCTCAAAAATTTTGTTACGGGAACTAAAAAATGGAGAAATGGCATTTTTCTCAGTGAGTCTATGTTTCTGCCTCTAGAAATATAAGCAGAATGAAAGTTTCCTGTGTTCATTCAAGTGATTCTATGAAGGGACCCCTAACGAAGAGTTAGCTGTGGCATCCTTGTGCAGCCGAACATGGGGTTCAGCTATGTATAGACTTTTGTGTCATCACCCACTGTTCACACCTGTGGCTGCATATGATCCAGGTTATCACTAGAGTATAGCTGGCCTATTATTCTTTAGAAATCCTCAGTCTGCAGAAGCAGTTGAAGAATGACTTTAATCTGCTCAAAACTCTCATCTTCACAAATTCCAGGAGCTTCCAGTCTCAGAAGATGGACAATCAGTCAGCCATTCTGCACTAGAATCAGGGCTTGAGATGGTTAATTTCTATTGCCAACTTGATTGAATTAAGAGACACCAATGGGGCTGAAGAAACATCTCAGCAGTTAAGAGCATTTGCTGCTCTTGTAGAGGACCCAGGTTTGGTTGTTAGCACCCACATAGTTGCTTACAACCATCTGTAATTCCACTTCCAGGGTATCTGATCTGATACCCTCTTCTGGTCTCCATGGCACCAGACATGTATGTGGTATGCATATAGGAACATGCAAGATAAACATTCATACACATAAAATAAAAGTTAAAAAATCTTTTAAGAAAAGAAACACTATGGCATGTGTGTGTGTGTGTGTGCATGTGTGTGTGTGTGTGTGTGCATGTGTGTGTGTAAAGGTGTCTTCCAATGTCTATAAAGATGCTTCTAAAGAGGGTTAAATGGGGAAGCCCCACCCTGAATATGGGCACTGCCATCCCATGGGTTAGAATCCCAAAGTGAATAAAAAGGGAAAGGGGGGAAAGTAGGCTGAGGACTAGCTTTCCACTTTCTCTGCCTCCTGGTCAGCACCATGGGTCAAGCTGCTCTTACTGCCACCTGCCCCCATCTCCCCACGATGGACTATAGTCCTCTGAACTGTGAGCCAAAATAAGTTGCAAAATAAGTTCATATAAGGAGTCCTGGCTAAGAGCATCTGAAATCATCTGCATTCTCATACCCCTCGCTTGACTTTCTGTCAATCCCAGGTCAGCACTGATGAGGTTACCCTAAGCATGAGGAAGATGAGGCTCAGAGTGTAAGTGATTTGTTCTAAACACAAAGAACTCAGGCAGCATGATCACTGCTCATGCTTTCCTGCATCACTGGACCCTTTATTTCTGTAGAGCACAACAATAGCGTTTAAGATCTTGCTACATCTTTAGGTTAAGAGTAACATATTCATGGAGGTATATTTATACCTTGGAAGTGTTTGGATTCATTTTAGAGAGTCACATGTAGGTCTTTAAAAATAAGACTTTTTTTCCATGAAAATTAGGTCAGGAAGAGTCTTAGACCAAACGATATCAGCTACAGCTCAGTGGGAGGCCATTCCTGCTTCCTTCTCTTCATTTCAATGAGGTAGTGGCCTCCCAGGCCTGGCATCAGTGCCAAGTTTTATTTGCTGAGGATGCTGAACTCTAGACATTTCCAATACAGACTAAGCATCAAAGTGAAGTTCTGGGTACTGGACCATTTCAGATATCAGATTTTATGATGAAGGGTGTTCAGCTAGTAGAGTCTTCATAAGACTCTGGAATGTGCAGCATTTCCAATCCCAAGCATTCCAGACAAAGGATTCTAGCTGTTCTAGAAAGCACCATTCTGAACTGATGCTCTTCCATTCACACAACTGACACTTTCTAGGTACCTGTTAAGTGAGCGGCTCTACCCCAGAGGAGAGTGTCTACCTTGGGAGTTACAAGCTGCACAAAAGGTGAGCCCTTCAGGAGTGTGTGGAGACCCACCTGAGGGACCCACCAGCCCACTTAAGTATAACAGGGATCCTGGGTGGTCCTGGCTGCTGGACTGTTGACATTGGGCCATTTCTCATTCTGCCTCCTGTGTTTGTTGTCCAGCCTTGTTCCCTGTCACGGGCATCTGAAGGACAAAGGTCAGGCTGGGGTTGCACTGCCAAAATTAGCTAGTGAGGTAACTGCTCAGATAAGTGATGTATAAACCAGATAGCCCCAGAAAGGAAGGCAGATGCAGCACTGCATTACACAGACAGCAGCATGAAGGCTGGTGGCCGGGAAGGATTTGGGAAGAGATGGCTCCTGAAATGGCCGGAGGGAAAGGCAGAGACTACTTTCATTTTAGGCTCCTAGCATAACCTGGACAAAGCCATGCCCTTATTGGGTATAGAGGATTCCATGAAGGGCAGATGGTGCTATCCCTCCAATCTCTGGAACAGAGGGAAGTGCAAGTCTTGCCTACCTTTGGTGTCAAACACTCTGGGGGCAGTGGGTAAGCAACACCTCACTGAGGATCCCTTTGCAGAATCTGCCTGCCCAACCCTGGGTGCCTCACATACACAGTGAGAGTCATGTTGCATACCTACCTGTTGCTGCCCACCCACCTTCCTGGAAACTGAGGGGCACCCTCTGCAATGCCCTATGGCATGGATGGTGGGCAGTGGGTGTGCAAACCCTAGGCCAGTTCACTGTGTGTTCAGAGAGCCAAGGAAGGAAATGCCACCTGAGGGGTCTCCCACCTGGATTCCTTCAGCAGCTCATTATACACTCACAGCCCTCCCCTGGGCTTCTGGTCCAGGATGTGCTACTCCCTCTCTCTTGGACACAAGTCTTCATATCCATCTCTTGAGTTTGGCCTCTCGTTATTAGGTAATATTTCTTTCTGTCTGATATTATACTCTCTGCTGGGTACCAAAGTCTATAGGAAGGAGAATCTCAGAAGAGGCAGAACAAAATAGACCAAGAAAACAGAAAACTTCCCTCATTTGCTGAGGATGTGAACTGAAGGTCTAGCAAAAGCCAGCAGCAGCAGCAGCAGCAGCAATGCTTGCTGTCTGCCCTGGTAGATGGGATCTGTGAACAGTGCTATACTCTATTAGAATTTTCTAGACTAGTCTAAAGAACCTGTGACAATATTGCCTGAATATAAACTTAAAAGGAGACAAAATGGAGTTTTCTCAAGAAAGAAATATATGAAGGATACTGTTTATGCTCCATGCTTCCCAAGAACCCCAAGGAGAGTCTCTTGGCTGGGTGATGACTGGCAGGGAGGGACCAGAGGACCTCTGCAAAGATGCTTAGGTCCTGGCCACGCTGGCTCTGTGGAAGCTTTGCACATCCATTACTGGCCACTTTAAATCTTGAATCGCACCAAACAACATCAGAGGCTGAAGGGGACTGAGGTCATTTAAGTCATTTAAGAGAGGAGGCTGCCACACATTTCAGGCAGATGGCAACTCCACCTTACATGCGCCCAGGGATAGGTAACTCAGAAAAACACTTTGGGCATGTGCCTGCTAGGGTTTGAATATGAAATGTCCCCCACCTCAGGCACTTATATTTGAACACTTGAGCCCAGCTGGTGGCAGTACTAGGGAGAAGTCTGGACCCCTTTGGGACATGGGGTCTAACTGGCTGATGTAGAGTCACAGGGCAGGGTTACAGAGCCATAACCAGCTTGGTTCTAGCCCAGCCTCTCTGCTTCCTGATTCATGAATGGAGCTCTAACCACCATGCCTCTCCTGCCCTCAAATTGTAAGTGAAGTAAATCCTTCTTACCCTAAGTTGCTTCTGTCAGATATTTGTAATTTGTTCTAGTGGTGAGAAAAATGAATATAGCTTCCAATCATTACGTGCATTTTTCTAGTACACCAAGGTTCTACTTACAGTGTAGACATAAGATGTAAATATTTTTGTTAGGTTTATCTAGTATATTAACTATATATAACCAAATATAGATTTGCATTATAAGATGTACAAAAAAGAAATTAAAACTAACAAGCTAAAGTTTAAAATAAATCTGAATAGAAGTTCTGATGTTTTCTTTCCTTATCTGCAGAGATACACTCCACTGAGCAGTGGTTTTCAAGCAGATTATTGGGTCCTGACCAGCATTTTTTAAAGACAAAATCCCACATGGTAAGGATAAAAGTAGTTTTGCAAAATGTCTAGTTTCACGTGCATATAACATGTGCCCTTGGTTGGGACATATATTCCTTATTATGAGTCAAATCTAAAAACCAGAAGCTGTTGTCATGGATGGGCAGGGGAGATAAACAATCCCCTTCATCCCATCAGTCTGCAGATGATGAGGATCCCACTCATTGGGTACCCCCTTAGCTGAGTGTGAGTGGAGGAGGTGCTCACAGAGGGGTAGTCTTCATAGACACTGGTGCCAGGGAAAGGGATTGAATACTGCTACATCTTTAACTGGGTGACCTGTTTCTAGATGCAATACTGCTCCAGCAGCAAACTGACTCCCAAGGTTTGTGAGTAACACCTGAGCCAGCTATACCTATGTGGCTATGAGACCTAGGTACAAAGACTGCACGACCATGGCTTACAGGATATCAGGCAGACCACCACTAAACTATGTTGCTATTTCAGCCTTGATATCCTAAGCTGGTATTGGATCACAACTTAGCTTTAAACAACAGTCCAGGAGATCCTGCAGATAACAATCTTCTCTTCACATCCCTTGGCATCTGAAGGCACAGAACTATCAAGAACTCAGAAACAGATAATCATTAGAGTTCTAAGAATGAGAGCCTCCATCATCCTCTCTCAGTCATCACAGTCTAGAAGAGTTGATTAAAGAAGTTAGCACTGGCATATAGTAGGTGCTCAATGCACATGCATGTATGTGATGGCCACTGCACATGCATGCAACCCTATCTGTAGCTTATGTTCTAAATACTGTGCTCAGCTCACCCTTACATCTGAGACTGGGGTTTTAGAAAGAGGGGGTCTATTACGGAGTAAATATGTCTTGGGTATTTACTGCATACTACAGGTTCCACTGTGTGCTTCCAGCACATCAGTGGACAAAAATGAGACAAGACCAGACAACCAAACAAGTAGAATTGGAGCTATAGCTCGCTCTTCTTTCTGAATGTGGGCCCAGCAGCCTGAAGCATGTAGGCAGCCTGACTGGGAAGGATATGAATCATGGTGGCCTGAGCCCTCACAGCCACCCACTGAAGAACTATTGTCAGATGAGAGTTGTGTTAGAGAACAGGTGGCAGGAGCCAATTTGCAAAGAAAGAGCTTTTCTTAGGGATGGTCACACAGGGACTTAAGAACTCTTACATTATAACTAACTCATCATGCCAACAGAAGGGAACTTCAATTCAAGAAAGGCCAGAAGAACAGAGAAGATAGTTAGTCTTAACGGTTATGGACAGGGGCTAAAGTAACAAGTGGTTCCAGGTAGTGGAGACACACTGCAGAAACAGACTGGCACAGGAGATAACATGGTATATACAGGTGATGTATGCATGTAATGAGTGTGCAGGGGTCTACAATAAACATACTGTGAGGGCTGACAGGAAGTCAAAATAACTGAAATCTGACTAAGGGCTGATGAACTGGAGAAGAATTTTGGGGTCCTCAGGGAATTCTGAGTCAGTAGAGGCAGAAGGATGGGAGGGGAAGCCATGTCTAGGTGGACCAGCCAGTGGACGGGGATCCTCACAAATCTGAGAATCTGAGAATGGGGCTTCAGAAAGGAGGGGGTCTGCTTATGAAGCACTCATGTATTGGGTACCCACTGCATGCCAGAATCTCTGTGGGGCACTCTGTGCAGGCACCATGAATGAGGTTGGGATGACGGGGTTGGCTGACTGTGGACTTTAAGCCTCTGATGAGAAAGGGTTGTCGGGGGTTAGGTATTTTGAAATGATTAGAAAAGTGTCATTGGGAAACTTACAATTTCATGAGAAAACAAGATAGGAGTACCAATGCAGCATAATCCTACATTTTCTCCCAATATGAGTAAATTTATACACGCAAAAGAAGAAAAGAAATGGCACAACATGCAGGCATCTCATCCATCCTTCCCCGTACATACATTCCTATCTACTGTTAGGGTTAGGAATGGTTTTAATTCTCTTTTTTATACTTTTATGAACGTACTTATTTTGAACAATAGTCAGATATTATTTTATAATTAGAAAAGGTAATAAAAAACAAAATAAAAGCAGATTATGCTGGGATAACTACTAGCCCATGGGAAGACCTCCAGCATCTTGGCCATAACATATTTTGTTCCATATTTTACTAAACATGATGGGCCATAAGTGTTTGGTGTTTTCCAGGTTTGTGTGGATGGAGGCACATTTAGAGTTTGACATTTTAGAGAAACCTAGCCAAGGCTACTACTTTCTCAACTGGTTAGCCTCTGAGCCCAGGGGATGGCCACCACTGAGCAGGTGGAACATAGAACACTTGCAGCCACTCTGCAACATGTTCCCAGACCCCAGAAGGTATTAACTAAAGCCAAACAAACCAATAATGCAAGTGGAACTCCAGAGAGGTGAAGGGAAGACAAGTCATCTCAGCCACAGCTGCCAGATACATGTCCCATTTGTAAATGAGTTTGGGGGCAGTTTAGGGCTGGGCTTGCCACAAAAGGGCAGCGCTGAGAAATGGAAATGGTATTAACCTTACCCTCCTGGCCCTCCCCACCAGCTACCTGACTGTGGGATAGAGCTCAATACCCACTGGTCACCGAACTTTTAGCTGTTTCTTACATGCTAAGGGACACTGACTCCAGGGTCTGTTCTTGGAGGGAAAGAACTCACAAGTTCCTTTGCTTTCAAGTCTGATGCACATAGTTCTTCTGAGTCTTAACCACTACAAAGCTCACCTTCCAACTGCTATCTCTTAGAGGCCTATCTCATTTCTCAGCTGGGTTCATGACCAGGGTATTATAAAAGGCTACCACCAATATTACAATCATCGAATACATTTCCTACAATGTTACTTATTTAAGAACAGGTAAACACATAAACTATGTTACAAAATTAGGAATAAGATAGACAAGAGTGGAGTTTTGATCACATATTCATCTCCTTTTAAATACAAAAAGGTTGGTATATGCATACATCCTGGTCTTCTGTCCTTGGTCACAACCTGCCTCAAACTAGGACTCAGCAGCCTGCTCCTGAGGTATAAGGTGACATGTGTGGAACACCTGGTTGTACTGTGGGGGATAAGCCCTGCAGGCTGAAACTCAGATCAGTCCAGGTCCCAGAAAGTGGATGACAGATCTCTGTAGAGGCCACTCGGCTAGCAGGAGCCCAGCTCTGCTATACAGAGACAGCCTCCCCTGCCCCCATTCTCTAATGGATTATTTTTAATCACTCTGAGTAAAATGTTAACTATATTCCAAACAGTTTCTTTTAAAGTTTCTTATTCATATTACAGACTTAAAAAAAAAAAAAGATGCTTAGAAAAACAAGCCAGATTAAATATATATCATGTGTTTTGTCTTACATGTGGGAATGCCAGGGACACTACCCTCAACTTGTTAAGGCAAACAAACTTACTAGGCCTTAGGATCTTCTTATAAACCATTTGTATCCCACTTGTCTTGCAAACAACAGGTGGAATTAGATCGATAACTTCTGTTTGTGGTTGTACTACTGTCCTAGGTCAGCAGGGGTCAGAAGACACACAATCCGTTGATAAGACAGTTCCTCTTTTCCTTCCCTATTTCATTCTGGATGTACAGTCTCAATAAAGAGAGAGCACGGCCTTTGTTGAGAACACAGTTCCAGGAGAAATCCGAAGGAACAAGTTTTCAGAAAAGTTCAGGCTCTACTCTCGGTTTCAATGGATGCTAAGTGTTCAGTTAAGCCACCAACATAAACCTATGGCAGAGAGAGCACACCAACATCCTAGCTGAGGACAGAGGCTCAGCGCTGTTAACAGGTGTAGCTATGTGTCATGACTGAAATCAGGAACAAGTTCTCTTAAGACCCCAGAAACATTTGATGAAGGGCCAGCCAGAGTGTGTCAGTGGTCACTAGAAAGCCTTTAGACTTTCTTCTGTGAGGCTTCCCGGAGTACTTAAAAAGTTCTATAGGGTGCTAAGAGGAATCTACAAGCAAGAAGTAAGAAGGAAAACCGGCAATTGAGGACTTCCATGGAAAAATGGCAGACTAGAAGCCGTATCAGAATGAATGGCTGATGGCTTGGGAAGCAAAGGGAACAGGAATATTTCATTTATTTAATCACTCCATCAGCTATTTCCCAAGTGCATGAATTGACTTAATCAACACCTCGTGTACCATCAGCACCACATGTTTTCTCTACCATCAGACTGGACCTGCTGCTGTGACTGCAATAAGTGCAGTTTCCATCATAGCTATGTTTTATCACAGGCAAACTAGATTAGAAAATTCCTACCGAGAAACATACAAAAACTGTGCTGGTAGGGATTTTACAGAAAGGGTTCCCAGAAACTGCTTCAGGAACTAAACGCAAGCTCTAGTGTTTTGGGTACTACACAGCTACCTGCCACTTCCCACCATGTCAGAACATAGCAACCATGACTGGGCAGAGTTTGCCTCAGCTATGCAGAGCCCATAAAACAGACTCAAGGAAACACACAAGGGGACCTGGGAGTCCACAGAGAACAGGACTGGTAAAAAATCAAGACCAACCAGGACCAGGGAGACAAAGTGGCAGATCAGCAAGAAAATGGAAAAATATTTAGGCTAGTAATCACATTTTCTTATATCTTCCCCCAGGTTTCCTTCCCTGATAAAGCTACTCCTTACCTGTCAGTGACTTCACTATCTTTTCTTAAATTATTTATTTAATAACCATATAATTAGAAGAGGCATTTCATTACGACAGCATTGACGTATTCAATAACAATTTCCAGAGCTAAGATGCTTCTC
>NW_008350329.1:652253-654037 GCF_000622305.1 Nannospalax galili
ACAATTCACACTAAGATGCAAGTGCATTTCTAATCTCTATATATCTGCTTATTACTGGTCACAGTCAGTTACTTTCTGAGCTCCTTGGCATCTGAGCATGGATATAAAGTCATCAGGTAGATTTCAATGATAATGTTTTTCACATCTACTAATTATTAAGGAGCAAATTTTTATGCTTTGAAGAATTTTTTAAAATTTATTTATATACCCACTTCCCAGGTAGCACCCCCCATAGCCTCCCTCCCCCCACTACAGCCTTTATACTCTGATATCCATGCTACTGTCTGCTGTGTTGTCGGTGCCCCCAGCCATTCCCCACTACTTGCCCTTCTGCTAAATCTAGCCAGCCCATCTAGAGGTCTTTGTTTTAGGAGGGTCAGCTGTTCTTCATCTAGTGGTAATCAGTTGTCAATATTCCTTTGGATTAGATTGGGGTCTGCTGTTCAATTTCCCAGTTCTATGCTGGGTTACTATCTGGGAGTCCCTTGGGCCACCCTGGCCAACAACTCAAAAGAAGGTATCGGCTGTCTGGCATTGTTGCTTGTTATGTAGCCTTTAGCTATACATATGGACTCTTATGAAATTATATTGGCCCCTTTAATTTTTGGTTATACTTTCCTTTTGGGTGTTTAAGGCCATAGAGTTGGTCCAGATAAACCGATTTATTTTTACTCTTAAGGTCATTTGAGGATCTGTTTCTCAGGGGTCACATGGACTTGGGAGGAGCCCCTGTGTAGGAGGGGCCTGTGGGGATAGGCCAGAATACCAGACCTGGAGACTTCTGCGAAGGCACACCAGTCTAACACGACCTACTTCCTCAAACTGCTAACCTGATATCTGCTGCCTGGGCTAGAGACAGATGACACGATGGTCACGCCAATAGACAAATACAGCTCAACCCTCAGGGCCAATGGGGGAGGTTTGAGGGGTTATATAAGAAAGCCCTTTGTACACAATAAACGAGCTTGCTGGCAGCCCGCTACTGAACAGCATCTCCCAGAGTCTGTGTCGTTGATTCTGCACCTACTCATCCCCTGCCCCCCAAGAATGGAGTTGGGCCATTGTAGAGCACAGCAACACCCCTGGATCCTTTCTTTTACCAGTTCTGCCTATGTGAAGATAAGTCAAAGGTCCTACTTGACCATGGTTGGCTTAGCTTGGAAGCATGGAGGACATGATTCCTCTGTGTTGACCCTCCTCTTTATAGACTGGACACTGGTTCAAGTCCATCTGGTGGAGTCTCCTTGGCCTCCTTGATCAAGAGGACAGGTGACCCACCACCATTATAGGACATTTTGAGAGATGCTCAGAGTCCTCTGGAACTAGTCAACCTAGGAGGGCAAGGAGCAAGAAGTGTCCTTTATGTCCCTCTGACCAAATTATTATAGACCTCAAAATATGTCTGTTAAACACCCAAGAAGGTTAGTTCCACCAGTCTGGTATTTTTAATTATTGTGTGTCATCTAAATAAATCTTGGGCAAAGACCAGTTGTTCTTAGACAAACCTTACCTAGACATATATTTCTTGATCTACTATGTATAATTTGTCAGTAGGTTGTAGGAGTAATATGGTTCTCTCTGATTTTCAAAACTAGCTAGGTGTTGTTTATCTATCACATTTTCTCACCCCTCCATCATGGTTTTCACACTTAAGGTGCCCCCATTTCCCCCCTTCCTCCCTTACTAATACCTTTCTCCTATCATCCTACCTCTCTTGAGCTCCTTCTTTCCCTTTATCTGCTAGGTTCCTTGTATACCCTTCCCTCCCCCTCCCTTAAACTAAC
>NW_008350329.1:655612-675553 GCF_000622305.1 Nannospalax galili
AAGTCCATAGCGTTTCTATATACCAATAAGAAGCAATCAGAGAAAGAGCACATGGAAACACTCCCATTCACAATAGCTGCAAAAAAAATGATATGTCTTGGAATAAACCTGACCAAAGACATTAAAGAGCTCTACAAGGAAAATTTTAACTCTTGAAAGAAATTGAGGAAGACATCAGAAGATGGAAGGACCTCCCATGCTCATGGATTGGAAGAATTAATGTTGTGAAAATGACCATCCTACCAAGAGTCATGTATAGATTCAATGAATGCCAATCAAAATCCCCATGACATTTTTCACAGAGTTGGAAAAGACTTCACTGTCTTTTATGTCCACCAGCTCTGCTCCCTCCCCTACAGTTATTTCTTATCTATAAAGTACAGTAGCACATGCCTTTTATTATTATTTTATATATTTTTGTTGAGTTTTTGCACATTTCATATAATAGATTTAATCAAATTTAGATGCCCCCTCCCCCATCCGTGCCCCTCCATACCCTCCACACTGTATTTCATGCATTTTCTCATGTATGTTAAGTTCTTTCTGGTAATGAACTATACCCAGATGACCCTCAGTATAAGTTCATCCACTGGTGTCTAGTCAGCCTATCTAGAGTCACTCACTTAAAGAAGATCAACTCCCCCTCACCCAGGAGTAATCGTTGTCAACTGTTCCTCAACTGCCTATTTCCCTCATTCTATGCTAGGTTTTTCTCTGATTGGGTTGGTATGGGTCAGGCGTATGCTGTCACCATTGTTGCAATTTCATATGAGCAAGTTTCCAGTGGCCTGAAAGCCTCTGTTTCCTTATGTTCATGCATCAACCCTGGCTTTTACAATCTTTCCACCCCCTCTTCCACAGTGGTCCCTGAGTCATGGGTGGGTAAAATTTAATGTAGGCATCCTATCCGGGGACATGCATTCTGTAGCCTCTTGTACTCTAAAACTAAGCCTGTTGTAGCCTTCTGTGTGTATTACTTTCTAGTCTATGAGGAAGCTTCACTGGTGAGAGTTAAGGGATATATTAGTATTCTCTCTACCCCTTATTCTGCTATGTCCCCTGAATGTTGGGTGTAGAGGTCCCACTGCAGATTTGTCACTTAGGGCTGGGCATCTCTCAGACATATATTCTCTGTGTGTGACCAGTTGTGGAACCCTATAGTAGCCTCCATCTGTTGCAAAATGAAGCCTCTTTGATGAATGCTGACTCATATACTTGCCTAAAAGTATAAGGATTTATATTTAGCATATGGTAAGAAATTTCATTTGTCTGGAGATATGACAGAGATAGGGTTTTCTCTAGGATCTATGATCTCTCCAGTCATGTGTATTTGGCTATATTTTTAGTGCCGCCCATGAGTTCTCACCCATTGAGAGGGCTTTAAGTCCAATTAGATAGCTGTTGACTAGCTCCTAGATAAAAGTGCCACTACTGCATTGATACAGATAGTTTGCTGTGTCAGTTGTTGTGGTTATTAGGCTTCAGGGCTTGATTGGATCATTGATTGGTTTTCTCCATGAGCAGCTTGCATAGTATCCTCTTAGAACTATGAGGGCTAGTCTTCAGGGAGAAGGCTTCCAGGTCAGTTTTAGCTCCAAGTCCTGTGTCTGAAATATGTCCTGTCTTCAACAATAGGGTCTTACCTTAAAGTTCTGGGAGTTAATCAACGGCTGTGGTAACAGCCTGTGTTATTTGGGGAGTCTCTTGGACTACCCTGACAAACAACTCAAAAAGAAGTTTCTCCTGTCTGCCAATGTGTTCCTTGTTAGGTAGCCTTCAGGTAAACACATGCATTCATATTCAGATATTGTATGTGTATTTTTCAGGGGGTTTTGAGTTAATACATTTCCCTCTGGCTTTTTATGCCACCTAAGCTTGATCTCCGCCCCCCTCTCTCTCCCTATCTAACCTCCCTCCTCTCTCCCCAGTTTAAGTGCTCCCATTTTCCCCTTGATAATATCTGTCTGCTATTATCCCCCCTCTCTTGAGTTGCTTCTTCCCCTTTACCCCCATGGTTCCTTATATGTCTTTCCCACCTCCCTTCCCAGTTAAATACCCTCTTTTCCCCCATTTCCTCCTTGGAAACATCTGTTCTGTACTATCCCCCTTCACTTGGGCTCTTTCTTTCCCTTTACCTCAGTGCTTCCCTTCCGTCTTCCTGGCTCCTGCTGTTACATCAGGATATGTACTCACATATAAGGGATTGGTGCTAAGACCCAAAAGTGAGGAAAAACATATGTTGCTTGCTTTTCTGAGTCTGTGTTACTTCACTTAGTATAACAGTCTCTAGCTCCATCCATTTACCTGAAAATTTCATAATTTCTTCTTTCCGTACTGATAAGCAGAATTCCATTTTGCAAACATGTCATATTTTCTCTATCCATTTGTCAGTTGAGGGACATTTAGGTTGTTTCCATTTCTAAGTTATTGTGAAAAAACAGCAACAAACATGGATATACATGTATCTCTTCAGTAGGATGAGTACTTTGGGTATATGCCAAGGAGTGGTATAACCAGATCATATGGTGGATTCATTTTTAGTTCTTTAAGAGTTCTCCAAACTACTTTGCATTGTGGTTGCATCCCTCAACTCTCACCAGTGACTCTTCCTCATACAACAGAGTGTATGCACACAGAAGACCACAACTGGCTAAGTTTTAGATGATAAACAAAACTGACAATTCCTTAGCAAAATTAACCAAAGAAAAGAGAAGAGTCAAACTAGTAAAATTAGAGATGAAATAGAAGACATCAAAACACACACAGGAAACTCAGAGAATTGTGGGGACATATTTTAAAATTTATACACAGTTGCCAAGGATCTGAGTGCAACCGACTATGACCAGTAATCATCAGATACATACAGATTAGAGATGCATCCACCAACATCTAAGTGTTATTGGCAAAAATAATGAGTCTTTCTGTAAGAAACAGTATATTTTAAAATGAAATGGAGATCTTTTTTAAAGGTTAAAACCTCATTCAATTTTATGTCTTATAGGGTTTATACTGAGTTCAATAATGTATAACTGTATTAATTCAACTGCGAACCTAAAAATTTACATCCACTTTTGAAAGAGATATATCTTTGCTCTGGAAATTGTTATTAATGCTGTAATGAAATGCTAAAAAAACTTTAAAATATTTATATTCCACTAAATGGGGAAGTCTGAAAGAAATGGATAAATTTCTAGATACTTATGACCTACTAAAGTTAAACCAAGTGAAGTAAATAATTTAAACAGATCTATAACAACCAACAAGATAGAAGCATTAATTTAAAACCTCTGAAAAAAGCCCAGAGCCAGAGGATTCAGCTTAGAATTCTACCAACCTTCAAAGAACTAAGATGAATACTACTCAAATAATTCCATAAAATAGAAAAGGAAGGACCACTTCTGTACCCTTTTTACAAGGCTAGTATTACACTAATACCAAAACCAGATAAAGGCAGAAATGATTCAGAATATCCAAAACAATCCCAAATAACAAAAACACTGGGAGTTATCATCATTCCTGACTTCAAGTTACACTACAAAGCCATAATAATGAAAACAAAATGGCAGTTATAAAACCAACCAAACAACCAAACAAAAAACAAAAAACCAAACCAACAAATTACCAATGGAACAGAATTGAGATTAAAAACCCATACTCTTTCAGGCACTTGATTTCAGACAAAGAGACCAAAAATACACATTGGATAAAAGACAGGATCTTCAACAAATGATGCTGGTCGAACTGGATAGCTACCTGTAGAAAAATAAAACTGGATCCTTATCTTTTCCTCTGCACAAAATTCAACTCCTAATGGATCAAGGACCTGAACATAAGTCCCAATGCCCTGTATCTGAAGAAAGTAGAGAATACACTGGAAATTATAGGCATAAGAAAGGAGGTTCTGAACAAGACTTAGTAGTATAGACATTAAGACCCAAAATTGACAAATGGGACCTCATGAAACAAACAAAAAAACCACTTTCGTTACAGAAGAAGACTCCATCATTCAGGTGAAGAGGTAGCCCATAGAATAGAAAATGCAACCTTTACTAACTATACATCTGAGAGAGGGTATTTTCTAGAATATACAAAGAACTAAAAAAGCCCAATTAAAAATTGAGCTATGGAACTGAATAAGTTTTCAAAAGAAGAAATACAAATAGCCTAGAAGTATTTTTTATCCATCAAGAAAATGCAAATACTCTGCAATTTCATCTTACCCAAATCAAAACGGCTATGATTAAGAAAACAAATGACAACAAATGCTGGTGAGGGCATATAAAAAGTGGAACACTCATGTACTATTGGTGAGAATGCAAATTGGTGTAGCCACTATGGAAATCTGTATGGTGGTTCCACAGAAAACAAAAAATAGATCTACCATATGACCCAGCTCCTGGCATATCCAAGGTGTGGAAGAGGTAAATATCAAATGACTATGTCCAACTACTGAAATAACTGTTCATCCCTGTTCATTGGTGTTCTATAGCTAAGACATGGAAATAGCCTAGATGTTTGTCAAATGATGAATAGATGATACAAATGTGGTACCTATACAAAATAGAATTTTATTCAGCTATGAAAAAAACTAAATTATGAAATTTGCAGTCATATGATTAGAACTGGAAATAATCATTCTGAGTGAGGTAAATCAGACCTAGAAAGACAAACATTGCATGTTTTCACTCATATATGGATCCTAGCATCAAATCTTTAGATTGTATGCTTAACATGTTGAAACGGGGAAACTAGAAAGGGGTGAGGAAGAGGAAGAAAGATCTTCAGGTGGTAGAAAGAGTAGAACACAGGTGATATAAATGTGACAAGAGAATAATGGGTAGGAGGCTTAAGCTGGGAGAGAGATGGGAGGGTAGGGCAGAGGAGGGGTTGGAGAAGGAATAAAAAACTCTAAGGATGTTTGAAAAGGCCATGTAGGAACTTTTAAAATGGAGTTACCCTAAACAGAGCATTACACTCATCTAAGTCATACGTTGCCAAATAAAAAAACTCAAGGGATATCTCTTCTTGAGTTGATCAGAGGCACATTAGAGACCACCAAAACAGCACAGGCTAGTGTCATTGCTCCTGGTTACCCATGAGAACTTTAGGTTAAGACACTTCTGCTGAAGACACTACACATATTGGTCACAGAACAAGAGGAAATCAAGCTGGTACTGACCAGGAAACTTCCTTCCTGCTTTCTAGCTCTCATAATACTGAAAAGTACTGGGAGAAATGTCATCAACAGTCTAACCTAGCTGTGAATGCTAAACACTGCAATAATGACAGGCACGGTGAGTTATACTCATGGGTACAATCACAGCATGAACGTTATGGGGTAACCAACAGCTTTCTGTTTGGATATAATGCTCACTTCACAGGAGGAAGCACATGACTGGTGCTGCAGGCTGGCCAAGAATTCACAGCGGTGGAGCTCACAGGCAGCAGGGGTGAATCTACTACTGTAGCAGGAACCCTCCCCCTAAACAAAGAAAAAGAAATGCAGCATGGTCTGTGCCTAAATGCAAGCACAGTTTTGCCTGTACCAAAAAAATAAATAACTTCCTGATTGACTTTGGGATCTCACTGCTTTCTGTTTCATGCTGGTAACACTACTATTAATTTACTAAATGAACATAGTATCAAATTGCCCTTTAAATTCATATCTTTCTTCCTGTAGACTAGTGAAGCTCTTGGACCTCATCAGAGAAGTTTCTTTGTGCAGTTGATGACGTTTAATGCAGAAAGTCACATCTGGTCAAAATGCAGAGAAGAAGTGATTGTGGCGTGTTCAGCCACAAATGGGACATCTGTATCATAGCCCCCTTTCAAGCAGGGACCATAGCAGAAGAGGGGGTGGAAAATATGTGAGGTCAGGGGAACTAGAAAAAAAACAGTGTCTTCTAGACATGACAGGACCAATGTGCTCATGAACTCACACAACTGTGGCTGTGTGCACAAGACTTGCGTAAGATCAAGCCAGTAAACATTCCATCATGGTGTAGAGAGGAACTCATGAATTTCCAACTAGCCTAGCTGAGGAGCCATTGACAGCTGATGGATGCTGGAGGAGGGAGAGTCAGTTTTCTTTAAGACTATGGTCTCTTGTAGGTCAACCACACTCCAGTGGATGGTCCCACACCCATGGGGTATAATATAATATGATATGATATGATATGATATGATATGATATGATATGATATGATATACGATATGATACAGGCAGCCTTGTAGGTCAACCACACTCCAGTGGATGGTCCCACACCCATGGCGTATAATATAATATGATATGATATGATATGATATGATATGATATACGATATGATACAGGCAGCACAAATTGGACTTGATGGACTATTTTTTAAAAAGTACATACTGTTGGGATGGAGTGGCTCTTGGAGGAGTTCTGGGGAGGGAGAAAGGGTAAATATGATCAAGATACATTGCATGCATTTATGAAGTCCTCAAAGAATAAAATATATTTTTAAATGAAGGGGGGGATCACTGAAAAGACGTTTGGAAAATGTGGTGATAAACCAAACCTTGGCCTTGGCTTCCCCTGGGGAAGACAGTCCTAAAAAGCTTTAAACCACAACCGTCAATTACTTTAACTTTGGAGGGCTTGAAGGACAAAAAAGCAACAGAGAGGGAGGCTTTGAGTTTCTGAGAGAGTTGAACAGGAGACAAAGCCAGACCTAGTTGCCTTTTCTCACTTTGAAAAGTGATGGAATTGAGTAGGTACAGAAATCCTCCCAAAATACACATGCATGGTTGAATAATTTTGCTAAATTTGAAAAGTGCCAGGATCACAATGAACTTGCATATAATTTTTTCTTAGCAGGAAGTGTACCAAAAGCTAAAGGTAAGGTGTTCACCCAACTATCCTGGAGTATGGATTTGGTAAAAATCCCTTGCCAAGTGCTAGAAACACGGGCTGCAGCACCTGAAGGTCAGAGTTCCCCACAAAGGCTTGGCCTCTGCTGTGGAAGAAAGATACCTGGGAGCCCCCGGGACTCCTCCCCAACTTAGCTAACTAGTGGATGTTTGTCTCCAGCTACAAAATCAGGTACATCTTTCCTTTTGAGCTAAACACTGGCTTGACCTCAGCCATGAAATGTTCTGCTGTCACATGTAGGCACCCAGGGCAACTCTCACGGCTACACAAGCTCTCACCACTCTGTCTGAAAACTGTAAACTTCAAACAGGCTTGCCCAAGGACTGTGTAGCCTTGGAAACATCTCTGCTTGGCAGGGGGGCTCCCATCTCCAGAGTTAGGACTGGAACACCCCAGGTCCTGGATTCCCCTGCTCCCAGGACTGTGTGGAATCTGAAAATAAACAAACAAGCAAACCCACCAAGTTCTACCCCAATTTCTTTATTTTTATAATTTACTTAATTTTGCATTTTATTTTTCAGAGACTCAGAGTCTCACTATGCTGCTCAGACTGACCTAAAACTCCAGGCCTCAAGGACCTTCATGAGTACCTGGACTACAGGTGTGTGGCCCCAATTTCTTTAAGTGTAAATTTGCTGCAATATACATGGACCTAAAGAGCATGATGCTGAGTAAAGTAAGTCAGACACAGAGAGAAAAAAGAGAAATGATCTCATTCAAAACACGGATTCTGAAAGGGGTCAAATGTGTAGAGAACGAAGCAGTGATTACCAAGGTACAGAGGAGAAAATGTGTCAAAGGGTACAAAGTAGCCGGCATGTGGCATGAATAAAAGACCTAAGGCACAACACAAGCATGGCTGTTATTAATAGGTGTAACGAGAGTAAACTGCAGCTGTTCTTGCCAAAGGGAAAAGGGGGTAACTAAGTGAGACGGTGGATGGGCTAATTTGTTCCACTATAGTAACTTTACTGTGTTTGCATCTTCTAATAGGTTGTACACCTTAAATTCACAGTGAATTTTGCTTTTTAAAATGTGAATGATGTTCCCCTGGGTCTATCTCCAGGTTAAGACTCATTCCCTAAAGAGGTGGCCTTATTCTGAAATTCTGGGAGAAAGTCGGCATGGTCTGAAAACAGTCAGAAGAGACACTGCAGGCTAGTCAGTGACGGTTCAGACAAGCCACAAAGTGATTCCTCACTGGGATCCCTGACAGCAGGGAGCTTGGGTGCCTAACACTAGCTGAGGCCCCTGGGTATTGCTGGTGCACCAATTTCTCACCAAGAGAAGAGAGTCACCCCTGTTCCCTCAGGCTGTTTTATGGTTTGATGGTAGACGGAGAGTGTTTGCAGACAGTATGTGACAGGGCATGGCATCAAGGAAAGTCCCCAAGAGGACCTTGAACTCCAAGTATAATGAAGAAATGAGCCAGAATGGGATAGATATTTAGGGGTCATCTAAAAGTTAAGTGGCCAAGGAACATAACTGCAAGAGGGAAGGGTGTGTATTAAATGTGGGAAGCTGAGGAGGATGAGGACTGAGGAAAGCCACTTGGCTTGGGAGGAAGTGTTGACAAGCACTGCCTAGGTATGCTATGGAGGCCAGAAACCTCCACTGTCCTTGGCTCTTAAAGGGTGAGATTAGAACTTCTCAGGCCACCGTGAGTCACCATGAGTCACTGTGAATCTGTGAGTCACCAGCCTGGATCCCTCAGATAGGAAATGTCAAAATGAAAAGACCAGACAAGTATACACACTGTGGTGGTTTGAATGAAAATGTCCCCCATAGGCTCCAAGTATTTGGACATTTTGTCCCTAGATGATGGTGCTGTTTTGGGAGGTCTTAGAAGGCGTGGCTATCCTGGAGGAAGCACGTCACTGGGGGTGGGCTTACAGAGTTCTTAAGCCTTGCCAGATCTCCAGTTGCTCTTGTTTCCTGTGCTTACTGGAAGGTGTAGAGCTTACCTTCCGCTGCTCCTCCTCCAGCCACCTCTGCTGCCATACCTCCCCACCAAGATGGACTGTAATTCTCCTGGAACTGTAAGCTCAAATAAATTCTTCCTTCTGTAAATTGCTTTGGTCAGTGTTTCTATCACAGCAACAGGAAAGTGACTAATACATACACCATCTTGATGAAGGTCAGTTGATACCCCCAGCCTACAATCATGGAAGATGGCAGGCAGGCAGGAGCTGGTGGCTTCAGGATAGCTTCAGGGGACAGTTCTGAGGACCAGAGTCCCTGAGTAGGAAGATGGGTAGGGGCAGAGCCACATCAGGTCAGCAAGGAGCCAGTTGAGGGGGCTCAAGTCAAGTGCAAAAGTAATCCCATCTTTCACCTACTTTGATTCTTTACTGTGTCTGTGAGTGATGTGTCCTGGTAAGAAAGTAAAGCAAAGCTCTGTCCTGGGTGGGGCTGGCCCATGGGTTTCTTACTGGGCCAACAGAACCACATCTGCTTACCCAAGACTATTCTTGAAATAGATGAGAGGTGGAGCTTGTTTGCAGATATTACAGGGCTTGATATTCAAAGGAGGGTCCTGCAAAGGGCCCTGGGTGCCTTGTATAGTGAGAGGGCAGAAGCCAGGATGAGGTGAGGGAGGTCCACAGCATCAGACAAGGCAGGTACAGTGTAATGTCTTACAACTGACTATTCAGATGACCACAGGGCTGGCACACTCAGTTTAATCTAGTCTCTTGAAGACAACTTGCATAAGCCTTTTCTCCCTTTTCTTCCAGATCTAAAACAAGGCCCTGCACTCAGCAATCACAGAATTACACATGAGCTGGCAGACATTTTCTTCTTGAACCATGGTAGCTCACAAATGACACATCCTGCCAATGGGGATGTTCACACACTTGTTTCTGATCACTCTTCTAATTACCAAAACAATCAGAAAACAGAAAACAGGCATACTGGTCTGTCTATACCTGTGTAAACTTCTCTCTGGCTAAAGCTACGTATACTTGCCATGTGTCCACGATCATGCACCTGTCCTGTTAGGAGCTATGAATATCCTGAAATAGCATCTGGCTCTCCAGCCTCAATTTCCCTGGAAGATCTGACAACATGCAAGTTTTCTCTGATGCAAGGCTGGGGTGCATCAGTGGGCAGAGACTGTCTGGCTAAGCAAGTAGAGGAAGCTCAAACCCTGTCCACTTAGGCTTTGGCCCTGTCAGTGGTTAGGGTAGGTTTGTGGCTCATCAGTGACTGAAGAAGAAGTCCCTGGGGAGTCTCGTGAGTGAGGATAAAGGGTTTCCCAATGATATATTGTCTTATCATGGCCTTTTGAGAATATACCAAAAGTCTCCTATGAAAGACCTGTCCAAAACCATTTGGGAGTTATTTCTCATAGTTGGGTTAGCACTGTAAAATGCTGGTCCACACCCAGCAGGCCTTACACTAGCAGTGACCCTCTCCCAATTCTCAGAGCTTCTGACTGAAGCTGAGAGATCCACCATGAGCATAGCTGGTTCTGAGGCCTTTAACTTGGACTGAGTCACACTACCCACATCCCAATGGTCTGTTGTGCAGTTTCTCGGCATCTATAATTGCATGAGTAAATTTCCATAATAAATCTCCTTTCATATATTTATATATCCCATTGGTTCTCTCTCTCTCTGGAGAAACCTGACTCATGCACACACTCTCTTGAGTTTCCTCCTTGAAAACTTTCTTCTGCCAAGTTAAGTGGCTGAAAATCAAGACAAAGGCAGAAGTGACCAGCACTAAGCGGTTGCTAACAGATTCACAGCAGCAGGGACCATGCACTGATTCACAGCTGCAGAGGTCTGCTTTTCCCAGTGGAACCGTCAGCTGTGCCTGTAAGTGCTAACACTGTTTAGAGGCAGGAGGTCAAAAGAACATTCCCTCTACAGTTAGTGACGCGATGTGATGGGCTGCTTTGTTGTACCAGCAGGACAATCCAAGTCCAGTGAGCTGAGCGACTGAGGGTCAGCAAACTCGGGCAGTGCACACCACCATTGTACTCCTGAAACCAAGGACCCTCCCTGAAACAGTTGCCATCAATAACCTCTCCCTTTTTAGGGGGTGGATTAGCATCTATTTGGCTTAATCAGGATTTTGGTTCTGCTACCATTCTTTGTTTCAGAATCTATAGACAGTACCAAGCAGTTTCCTGAACGCTTTGTTCAACACCCAAATGTAAGGACATCAGAGTACAGGCTTAGGTCGGGCAGCTCCTATGAGTCCTGGGATGAGGATGCCCCCACTGTCCAGAGCTAGCCTCCTCCTCAGTTTCTCTCACTATTCAGAGTACATCATTGATAAGATGCACCCCAGGTGCTCTAGGCCTCCAGCTCCTGGAGGACATGGGTCTCTGGTTCTCAGGAAGATGACAAGGTTGGCTACGGGCCACACATCTAATGCACAGGTGAAGCACGGGAGATGTGTCCAGTTGGGTACATATCTGAAGCCCATGATACTCCTGAACTGCCTTTGCTAGCTGAGGGCTGGGCCAAGGGAAGACCATGAGCACACTTATTTGGAGCCCTGTGGATAGGGACTGTGCTGGATGGGAGTTCACAAGTGGGTACTCATGCCACAGGGAGAGCCATCACTGACAACTGGAGCTCTTCTAGCTACCCTAGAGCCCATTTACACTATCCTTGACTCCTTCACTGGGGGAGGAGAAACTCCCCGAGGCTGAGCATTTTTACTTCTATTAGCACAAGTGCATTCTGGAAAACCAAAACAGCAACAAGTTATTCTGACCCCTTGAGGACTAAGGACCTGGATGGAAGGTGTTGTTGAGTGTTGGAGCTTAATTCTGGTCACATCCCTCGATTTCTATCATTCCTATTCTTAAAGGTGATGGCCCAGGCTTCTCTCTGCATCCAAGTGGACACCAGCATGGGGTCAGGCCAGCCTTTCACATGTGTATACTACCCAACTGTCATCTGATGACTAGGAAGCGGTCCTTGGTCTCAGTGTGAGAATGCTGATGAAAAGTTCACAAAACTGTTAGGAAAAATGAAAAAACTGGCAGTGCTGGGACCTGAAGCCAGGGACCTAGGGCAGTAGGCAGAGGAGCTGGGAAGGACATGAAGCAAAATGTTGGGACAGTACAGCAAGGAAAGAGGCAGGCCTGGGGCCAGCAGCTCAGCCACTGTATGGATGCTTTGACAGCTGAGTATGGGAATTATAGAGAGGATGGCAAGAACATAATGTCTATGGAGCACTCGGAGCTGTAATCATTTCTTGAGACAGGCTCTGACTTCTGAGCACAGCTGTCAGCTCACAGGGAGGCAGTTTCCAGCCACAACTGTAACCTTTGTCTCACTATGCTTGCCTGGACAAGCCTAGGCAGCAGCCAGTCACAACTGGAAAGCACAATGCAGTTTTCAGTGTGTGCTATTTTTAATTTAAGGTTCACAATGGCCCAGATATCATGATCTGTACCACACTGACAGGAGGGTGAGGCCTGGCAATAGTTCCTTGGTGAGTTAGCAGGGTCCTAGCCAGACACTTGCCCCCAAACCTGCTGTTACTATACCATGCTTCAAGCCCCAGATGGAAGGGCTTTCCAGGAGACTCTTGTGTATTTCATCTTATATGAGCATGGATTAAGGCATGCAGACAATACAAGGTCAAACCATCTGGTCACATTTCCACATGAACACTAGAGGACAAGCAGCACCCCAGGCAGTGTCCTTTGCTAGAGCTGAAGCCCAAACTACAACCCTAGCCTCCCTCCAAACACATCTTTCTGACTCTCACAAGCTAAGTTCAAATACCTGTCAGATCTTCCAGATGGATGACAGCTTTTGCTAAGTCATGACTTTCTGGTGTACCCGTCCCTAGAACCTGGAGGGTGCATGGGCAAATGTCAGGCTTTTGCTCTGCATCTTAGCACTTCAGAAGGGAACTGATACAGAAACAGCAAAAGTCAGAAAGGAGCGGTACAGCAAACGTAGAATGTGTGGGAATTTCAGGAGGTATTCAAGGAAACTAGGTGTTACAAAAGAACTAGACACAGAGGAGGTGTGTGTGTGTGTGTGTGTGTGTGTGTGTGTGTGTATTTACTACATTGCTGGGGCAGGGCCTTGGATCTCCTGAGCAGTTAATCCAAATCAAGTGTTATTCAGGATATTTGGGGAGAAGGAGCGGAAGTGATGAGATCCGAGGCTGGAAAAACAACTAGGGAAAGACTGCAAAGGGCCTTGAAAGCCATGCCAAAACACTGGGCCTTTACCCTGTGGACAGCAAAGAGCTGTGGATATTTCTAACAAATATCTACCACATGCACGTCCTGATGGCCATGTTCCCTGCCTGCTCTTCTTGTGGCTCTCAAGTTCTTGTGTAGAAGGTATGCCAGCAGTCAGAGAGAATGCCACACTAAATTGAATAAAGTTTGGGTCATTTGTGGGAGACCAGGTAGAACAGGAGAGTAAAGGGCTAAGGCAGTCCACCCATGTTCCATGCAATAGCTGTGGGACCTAACACTCTCCAGCACCTACAGACCGTGTCTCTTCATCTACAAAGTGGGGTGGTCATCATTTTCTGATGTCCACACTGTTGTAAGATAAAGTACTGAGAAGTGTTTTGCAGTCAGTCTTAGCTGAAATGCTTCTTATGGAATGACCCCAGTGGTTTCTGGATAAAAGCATGTGGCCCTCATGGATGACACATAGCCTTGCACTGTCAAATGGTAGATACACATACCTGGGCACACACTCTAACTAACATCATGGGGAGAAGCAGCAGTTCACATGGGCTCTGCTCAGCAACTGTCCCATAGCTTGGCACTAGAAAAGGAGGGCTCTCTGACCACAAAATGGAGACAGGAAATAGGTCTCAGACCCGGCTCGCCTATGCTGAGTGACTCTTATTGGATGAACTGCTCAGCTACCAGGAATGCAAGGAGGGGTTGGGTCAGGACATGGACAGTGGTCTGCAGTGTTTCCTGCAGATCTGTCTGAGTGTCCAGAGAGACACAGCTTCAGCCATAAACTCTTCTCCTTCGGGTTGGTTGGGAGACAATATTGTAGTACTTGGAAGTCTCAGAAAAATGAGTCATGGGCCTAGGTGTCTAACCGAAGTTGGGGAAGGCTGTCTAGGCCCTACCCTCAGAGCCCACAGTGAGAGGATTTCAGCCAGGCCTGAAATGGACCACTGAAACCTGGCCAATACAATCCTCATGTACCCAGGGCTATTTAATGGAAGCCTCTGGGCAATTCTGAAACATTAATCTCTTTTTGAGGAAACTCCATCTCTCTTAGAAATCGGCTCTGTGGCCAGGATCCCCCATTCTTGTGAATCAACGAAAATGGAAGGAATGTATTAGTGAGCTTACCTCCACATACAAGAGGGGGAAAATGCCGATCTTGTCTCCCAGCATGCCTTCTGCCCAATTATCATCCACTCTTCGGATCACAGTTAAAACTTCATCCTGAGGTTTCCAGAGCCCACCATGTGTACACACACCAAAAAGGAAACAAGAGACTGGTTAGTAGGGGACCCTTGAAGAGAAAGAAGGATTCCAAGGAAGGTGGGTTATCCATTCAGACTGTCATATGTGAAATAGCTAACCTTCCTTCCATTTCATCCATAATCCAGCTCTTCTTCCCCTTCCTTCTTCCTCCCTCTATCCTTCCATCTATCTAATCATAGTTGCAAAGATCCCCAAATGGAAAAGTGTGATAATTCACAATATAGTTAGCATAGCATATTTAAATGAATGCTATTATTTATTTAATGAAATAAAATGCTTCAAATAAGAGTAAAGTCAGCCCAGTACAAAATGTTTTAAATTTCTGGCCCCATCAAAAACTGAAAAGAGAAATATCTCAATCCAGCTATACTTACATTCATGAGTACATCAAGTTGAATAACCAGCTTAAATTCTTTGGCATATCAGACACAGTCAAGTATGTATGTGCAAAGTGGAAACAGATGGAAAGAGAGGCACAGGCTGGAGAAGGAGGGAGGTGGAGACTTCAAGAAGGTGAGATGGGACACAGACTACTGAGGATAAAGGAGGTACTCAAGATGCAGTCAGAGGTACCAAGAGCCCCAAGGACAGAGAGCAAGGTATATGGGGTGAGAGAAGTGCTGAAGAGGTGAGCTAAAGGGTGGTGTGAGAGGTGAAACATTATGAAGTTAAGCTATGAAGCTAAGGTCTATCCCAGGGAGGCCAGGGGAGGATGAGTTTTATGCAAGACCATGGCTTTTTGACCGCACCTCTTCAGTCCTCTGGGCCTTCCCTTCTTTCGGCAGTCAAGAAATATATTACAAGTTCCAACCCAAGTGTATCTTGTTCGACTTCCCTTCATCAAAACTTCCTTTCATCAAAAGTTTTGGAAGGGACACAATTTGTCCTTTGGCATTTGCCGTAAAACCAGACATCCACCTGGGACAGAGCTGGAGGCCCAAGAAAGCCTCACGGAATAACTCCCAATAGATCTAGAGGTGATACCTGCCTTCCCAAGAAGCCTCCAAACTATGAGTAAAGCAGTAAGATGGATTTATAACCTCTCTCCAGGTCTGAGGGAATGACATATCAGGCCTGACAGATGACTTCATGAGAGCATTCAAGAAGATGCTGCACTAGAGGCTGTAGAGGCTGAGAAAGTACACACCTAGAGGTGTTCATCACAGTTGATGGAACTGAACACAGCTGCAGAGAACTCAGAGGGCCAAGTGAGGCTGGGGCTCTGCACTGAGAATGTCTTCTAAGATTATCTTGAACCTTTCCACTGGTGTCACCAGAGAGTAGAGGGTGTAGTCACACAGATACCCCTCATTTTCTCTGTTCTAATTTTTACTTTTACAAGTAAACATGAAAAGTGCTGGGAAAACTGGGTATCTAAATGCAAAAGAATGAAAGTAGATCCATATCTCTCACCCTAAGCAAAAATCAATTCAAAATGGATCAAAGACTTTAATGTAGGACCTAAAGCTCTGGAACTGCTAAAGGAAAATATAGAAAAACACTTCAAAATAATACAGGCAAAGGCAAGGACTTTCTGAAAAGAACTCTGGTAACACAGGAAATAACCACAAATACTGACAAATGGGATGGTGTGAAAACAAAATCTTCTGCACAGAAAAGGAAAATATCAACACAGTCAAGAGATACTGTACAGAGTGGGAGACAATCTTGGCCAAATATACATCTGGCAGAGAATTAGTATCTATATTCTACAAAGAATTAAAAAATGAGATCTCACCAAACTAAATCATCTGATCAATAAATGTGCTCATGAATTGAATAGAGTTCTTAAAGGAAGAAATGCAAATAGACAGTAAATAGTTGAAAGAAAGGTCCAATATCTTTAGCAATCAAGGAAATTGCTTTGAGATTCCATCTCACCACAGTCAAGTGGATATCATCAAGAAAATAAATGACAACAAAAGCTGGGGGAGAATGTGGAGAAAGAATAATCCTTAGTCACTGTTGGTTGGAATGTGAACTTTCATAGCCACAACGGTAAAGGTTCCTCAAAAAACTAAAATGTAACTACCATATGACCCAGCCATACCATCCTGGGCATATATACCCAAAGAATTCTAATGCAACATACCACAGAGATACTTGCACATTTATGTTTACTGCTGCAAATTCATCATAACCTACTCATCCATCAACAGATTAATGGATAAAGAAAATGTGGTACACATACATATGTTTCTTTAGATACAGAATCCAGATTTAAATTTATACACACATACACATGAGGGAGAGGGGGAGAGAGAGGAAGGTACAAAATGACGAGAGACAATAATGAGGTCTAAAGGGAGGCAGGAGGGGGAACAAGAGGATAATGTAATACGTATGTCATGAAAACAGAAAGGAGGTCTATTTGTGAAGAGGAAAGGGTCCAGAAAAAAGAAGGGGAAATAGGGGAGAGAGCAAAGTATAATGATACATATGTGTGGAATTTTCACAATGAAACCCATTTCTTTGCATACTAAACAAAATAAGTGATTTTATATTTATATATATGTATATATATATATATATAAATTATAATGAGAGTTATGTGTCATGGTGTACGTGTAACCCTAGCGTTTAAGCCGAGCTGAGGCAAGAGGTTCATGGCATGGGCTACACAGTAAATTTGAAACCAGCCTGTGTTCCATAGTGAAATATTCTCTCAAAAAAGAAAAGAAAGAACACACACACACACACACACACACACACACACACACACACACACCATCTAAATCAAAAAGAAGTACCAGGGTTATTTAATTAAAAAGAAAAAAAAAAAAGAGCCATACTGGGATGTAAGGCTTTTCTGAGGGAAGAGAGAACACAGGAGCAAAAGGAATAGGAATGGACATGAAGGGTTAAAGGGTCAAAGCATGAGGGATAGGAAGGCAGGGAGAGGAGGAGATACAGGGAAGGATAACTAAAAACCTTTTGAAAAAGTCATATGGAGATCTACTACTGTAAAAAAGTCCTAAAACATATACATACACACATATAAAAAGAGTTTAATGGGTCTAGAGAGATGGCTCAGGGGTTAAGAGTACTGATTGCTCTTGCCGAGGACCTGGATTCAGATCTCTGCACCATATGGTGGCTATCAATTGTCTCTAACTACAGTTCCAGGGACTCCAATGCCCTCTTCTGGACTCTGTAGGCACTGTATGCACATGGTACACTTACATACATACAGGTAAAATACTCATACACAAAATAAAATGTATGAATGAGTTTAATGTTACCCTACGATGTGGGAACAATGCCCCTACTAGACATCAAAGATTAACAAATAAAAAGCCCAGTGCCAGGAATGGGTTATTTCTTTTGGAGTTTTTGGTCAGTGGAGTTCCATATGACCTTTAAAGACTACGGGCTGGGGGCTCAAGAGATGACTCAGCAGTTAAGAACTCTGGTTGTTCTTGCAGAAGACCCAGGTTCGAATCCCAGCACCCACATGGCAGCTAACAACTGTCTGTAACTACAGTTCAGGGAATCCAACAGCCTCTTCTGTCCTCTGCTGGCATTGCATGACACAGGTACACTTACCTACATGTAGGCATAAAACTCATACACAAAAAATAAAAATAATAAATAAAAATAATTTTAAAAAAGATTATGGGCTGTTGCCAGTGCTCTTGGTTACCCTCCAGAACTTGATGGTAAGAATTTATTGCTGAAGATACCACATACTTGAGTCACAGAACATGGAGAAATCAAGCCTGGAAGCATCATCTACTGGCTAGCATTCATAGTGCTGAACAGTGCTATGCATGCTACTCAAGAAGAAAAGTAATCATCAGTCTTACTCAGCTGTGAACTCTCTGAGCTACATATCTTACCCAGCTGTTAATCCTGTGAGCTATAATAACTACAGGTCTGACAAGACAGGCCTGCTAGTGCAGTAGTGCCATGAACATCATGGGAGTAACCAAAAACTTTCTGACTGGATTTAAGACTTGCTCCACAAGATGGAACCTAAACTTAGCACTAGTCACAGAGCCCAAGAACCTGTGTATAAGCAGACCATAGGTCCCAGAAAAGAACCTACTATTTTTCTGCTAAATGGATATAGTATTAAGCTGATTCCTAATTATTTATCATTATATCCATAGATTAGTACATCTGTCAACCATTATGAAAGAAGCTTCATTTTGCAGTAGATGGTTATTAATAGAAAGACCAACAACTGATCAATATGCAGCTAATAAGAGACTGCAGAATGCTCAGCCAAAATGGGACACCTTTATTACCCACCCCCCCCCAAAGCTCAGGGATCATGGTGGAAAAGGGGATAGAAAGACCAAAAGAGCCTGAGGATGTAGATGATGCAATGAGAGTCTTCTGGACACAACAGGGTAGTTGCACATATGAACTCACAGTGATTGTGACGTGACAGCATGCACAAGACCTGTAAAGATCATGCCTGACAAAATCCCAACATGGAGAAGGGAAGTGGCTATGATGTCTCACACCTAACTGAGGAGTTACTGGCAAATGATAGGTGCTGAAAGAACAAGAGAAAGTTTTCTTTAAGAATGTAGCCCTAGTAAGTTGACCACACTCTAGTGGAAGGCTTTACACTCAAGAGTAAATGGGCAGTGCAAATTGGACTAGATGTGTTTCCAAAAGAAGGACACAAAGTTGGGTAGTCAGGGAGGGGGTGGGTGGATATAGGAATGTGGGTGAATATAATAGAAACACATTGTAGGCTGGGAATATGGCACACACCATTTGGATCACAAGGGAGAGCGCAAGGCGGCTGAAGCTGGGACTTCATGAGTCGGGGAAGGAGGAATGCTACCCCCCCCCCAGAGGCTGGATCAGTCGTAAGGCGCAGGACTCTGCTTAGTCCGTGTTACAGCTTTATTAAGTGTTCAGCTCCTAGCTCCTAGTGATCCAGCTCTCTATATTGAGAGAAGACTGGGATATTTTATACCATGGGGTTAGTGGTAAAAGCTTTAGCTGATAGGTATTTTGGGGATGCCTCATTTGCGTGTGGAAATGGGCCCCCGTCAGGCTGCTAGACTGTCAGACTGCTTGAAAAATCACACAGGAAAGCATGGCATTTCCAGAGCCAGAGGCCATGTTTTCTATGGCGGCTACTTCAAAGGTAAGTCAGGTACTCTGCTGAAAGGAGTCATCTGCATATGAAACTGAGCCCGTGGGCCACCCAGACATGGAGAGACTACGACTTCACAGCAGGGGTCCCCAACAAAGTATGACAACAAATATTTGGCTAAAGAGAATTGAACCCTTAATGTTAAAAAGCAGACAGAACAAAAAGCGAAGAAAACTAGAAAAACATGCAGAATGAAAGATAAGGGCTTCACAGCTTTGCTATATAAATCACAATGACAATGGGAATTAAATATAAAGACGTAAAGTCTTAAAGGGAATAAACCAAGAGCAAAACCCTGGGAACTCACAAAAGAAGAAAAGCAAAATGCCATTTAAATATTTTTAAAATGTTATACTGGATTAGGAATCAAAGAAATATAATTTTAAATAAGATTCTCTTTTACTTCTTTGTTCTTTAATTTTTCATTATGTATTTTGTGTGTGTGTGTGTGTGTGTGTCTGTGTGTGTGTGTGTGTG
>NW_008350329.1:675638-739001 GCF_000622305.1 Nannospalax galili
GTTATTCTCTCTGGTGTGTTATGCGCGCGTGTGTGTGTGTGTGTGTGAGTGTGTGTGTGTGTGTGTGTGTGTGTGTGTGTTTGCATGTGTGCTTAGGTGCATGTGCATGTGCAGCTATCTAAAGACAACTTGCCAGACCTCATTCCACCATGCAGGTTCTAGAGATCAAACAGCTTCTCAAACTTGGTGGTAAGTACTTTTTCCCACAAAACCATCTCCCTGGTCTTTGTTCTTTGTCTGTCACATCAGCAAGAATGACATAAAGACAGCACCCAGTGGCAGCCAGTGAAGAAAGAATGGGTACTTTCCTACTTTGGCTGGAGAGGTAAGTTCCAGAGTTTGGTGATCTCCATCCAACATCAAAACCTTGGAACTCCCCTTTGATCTGAACATGCCATGTGTCTAGACAATGTATCCTAAGAAAATCTAGCTGTGTAACAAGACTTAGCTCTAAGTATACCTATTTCAGTGTCTGTTATACTAGAGAAAAACTTGAGTCAGAGGCACAACACCGATTGCTTAAATGAACTATATCACCGACTCCTCAACAGAATATACTCAGTTGTTGAAAATGATGTAGGAGAGAAGTAATGAAGTAAAAATGGAATTGTTTATACTAAATGTATGGACAAATCCTATGACAGCTTTCTAGTTTTTCAGCTTACCTCTCTAGTAGCAATCAAGTTTACACAGAGCTTTCCAGAGGCACTATAGTCTTCACTTGTGTGCACAGGTAGCAGCACAGACCACACATGTACACTCACACAGCACACAAATGGCAGCACACCTGCCACTCTATTCTGTACTTTGCTTTTCCCACTGATTTTGGTCTGATTCTCATTCTGTGACTGCATAGAATCTCCTTCTCTCTTTCAACAACAAGATAGTAACATCCCATTATATGAATGTACTATAATTTATTTAGCAAACTTCATATTTACTTTAAGTTAGAAAGTAACATATAAACCCATGTGCACAGTACTTGTTAACTGAACCTATAATTATCAACTTAAAAATTATAATCTTATTTTTTATTTTAAAGAATGGAAAATTTACCTAGAGCAGTATAAAAGATATATGCCAAAATTTTTAGATGGGTAACTCTGGGGAAGAAGGGGGTAGGGCTCTTTTAATTTTAATTATTGTGTTTTCTACCATTTTCCAAATACTCTACGATGAACATCAAGCTGGTTTCAGAAAAGAATTAACTCATAAACCAGAAACTAAGAGTCATAGGGTTTTTTTTTTATTATAGCCTGACACCCCACAGATTCACTTTGAAATTATTAAGAAAGTTGAAAAACTAAGTATTACATGCTTGTTTTTTAAAGAAAAAAACAAACCCAGATTTGTACACAATGCCACAGTGGAAGAGGATAACATAGAAGACAGCATGTCCCTAAGCATGCCACAGGCGGGGGTGATGGATGCTCCAGCTTGCTTCCCTGTTACTGGGATATGCACCATGACCAAAAGCAACCTGGGGAGAAGCAGGCTTATTTTAGCTCACAGGCTATAGTCCATCATTGAAGGAAGATAGGGAAGGAGCTCAAGCAAAAACCTGGGGGCAGGAGCACAAGCAGAGGGAGGGGTGGTTCATGTGTGAAATTCTCAAAAAAAATTTAAAAAATTTAAATAAAAAAGCATAAAAATACTTTCACAGGCTAGGCAGGCATGGTGGTGTATGCCTTTGATCCTAACACCCAGAATACAGAGACATGTAGATCTCTGGGAGTTTGAGGCCAGCCTAGTCTACACAGCAAGTGTAAAAATAAAAGAGAAAATCTAAGTAAAGATAAGTTGATATTATGTTTCCTTCAATGGGACATTTACTACCTCTAAAGAAATTAATTTTAAAACTTTAGAAGTTATCTCAGAACTAAAGATGAATTCTGAGAATACCCCCATTCTTCGTCTCTTTCTCTGATCATGCCTGTTCATTCTCCTAACAACAAAATTCTATATCAAAGGGAAAAGATTATGGTCTACTTTAAGATAAAAGCTAGAGAAAAAAGATTTCATGCTATATTAAAAATTCCCATTTGTAAAGGCCACTTTCCCTTGGGAAGCTATAATTACTCACACTTGGATATGTCGTATTTTTCCTCGAGTGACTCTTTTTCTTTTAACCCTCATGCATAAGCTTACTTTAAAATATCTCTATTATACTAGCTAGTCCTAAAATTCTTTTCAGCATCAAAGCCACAGATCCTAGTTTGATCTGAGATAAGATCTCTAAAAATTAAGAGAACTCCTCCAGCTGCTAAGAAGGACCAAGTGGAGCTGTGTTTCTGTCCCCTCACTGCTAACACTTTTGGGGGCTCATGCTGATATCCATCTTGAAGCATTCTTGGCAAGTTTCCCTGTCTGTTGCTTGGCTGATCTATCCTGCTAAGCATGACTTGTCCATGACCTTAAGTTCCTTTGCTTCTGTTTTTCTGGCTAGAGACCCGCTTCAAGTTTGTTAAGTGCCATTGGCACCAAAAATAAAAAAATCCCCTAGACTCATCCACACTCTGTTTTGGGTCTGATGGAACAGTGCATGGCTTTTTCAGGAGATATCATCATAAACATTTATCACTCAGATCTCCTAAGCCAGTCTCTTACCTTCAAGAGAGCAGTCTGAGACACAGTTGGAGAACCGCTTCCCCAAAGCGGCGCATTCTGGACCCAAAGCAGAGCATTAGGAATAAATGCTTCTGTACTTCCTCTTAACCTGAAGTCTTGAAAGCACTCTGTCTCTTTGCTGTCCTGTTCCTCTGCTTTCTGTAAAGCTAATAGCTTAGACAAGGGGAATCCTACCGGATCCCTTCCCCTTATGATGTAACTTTTACAGTCTAAACAGATTAATTTAAACTCCATATGTTTCACATTATAGAGGTTAAAAAATAAAATCAGCTGCTGTGTTCATCTATGTCTTCACACTGGACAGAATCATTTCTGAGAAGAGTCAATTCAGTATTGCCAGATCTAGGAAGAGAACTCTATTCCAGACTGATACTGGGTCAGTAACTAGTGACTGATCCAAGAGTCTACACTTCTTTTATTTCTTTTCATTTTTCCTTTAGATACACAAGCAAACATGGAGAATATAACTTAGCCTCATGATAAATTATAAAAATAAAAATTTTGATCTAAGGGCAGGCATGGTGGTGCATGTCTTTGATCCTAGCACTCGGGAGACAGAAACAGGTGGATCTCTGTGAGTTCAAGGCTAGCCTGATCTACACAGTGAGTTCCAGGCCAGCTGGGGCTACAGGGAGACCCTGTCTCAAAAAGACCAAAAAAATTTTTTGATCTAAAGTAACAGTAAAAAATTGATTTTTCATTAGTGAAGACATCTTCCTGCTGCTGCTTGTCTCTTAACAACAAGAAAGGGTAATGCCTTACATCTACATGACCAACACCACCTTTTGATCATTTATACTAGAAATCCCTTCTAAAATCTTAAAGGGATAAGAATATAAACTTCCTTTTTTTTTTTAACTTTCATGTAACTGGGGCATGTATGTCTATGATAATTATTTCCATGTGTTGTGTCAAAAGTGTAACAAACTATGGCCACTTCTGGGTTTTCTTTCATCCATTTTTATTGTGTACTAAAATTTTTATTATTTATTATTTTTGGTATGCCTAATTAAAATATGCATGTGCATATATCTATAAACATATTTTGGTGATATACTAAAGACCAGATAAATACATACTTCCCTATAAATTTGAGTACTCCAAACTTCTTAAACCTATTAAAATTATATCATTGGGACTATCAAGTGTTTCATAAAACCTTAAAATGTTAATTGTTTACATAAAACAATTATAATTTATCACACACTGTTCATCTTGTGATGCTCTTTTTCCTCATTCTGGATTTAATTGTTTACAACATTCATTAGAGTCATAAGATAAAAGCTTCATTAAGTTATAAAATATATAAAATATGTTATATACATAGTTTTTTAAAGGATTTCTTTCCAAAGCAGGTCCTAAAGTTTAAAATATAAGAAATACCAACTTCCACAGCAGAAAGTCAGAAGCAGTGATCTTCCCGAAGTAAGGCCAGGTAGAGAATCTGGACCCAGACAGGGCCTGCCAAAAGCTCAGCAAGGCTACATTGGAGGGCCTAATCCCTGAGACTTAGACACAGGATTCCTAGTTTTGTGAGCTTTAGCTGGAAGGTTACTTTTGGGGGGTGGAGGAGGGCACAGGGAGGGCTTCCTTAGGTGGCTAAAGCTGGCTTTGAACTCAGGATCTGCATATGTCAGCCTCCTGAGTACTAGGCTTAGAGGCCTGCATCACTACATATGGTGAAAAGGAGCCATTTTAAGATATGCCAGATAAGATAGACCATTTCAGTTCTGCCCTGGAACAACTATCAAACCAGGGCCTAACCTGTGGGGGTTCATCAGAACCTAACCCACCTGGTGTAAGAATGCAATGTTAGAGTCTAGCTGCTGGTCAGGCCATGATACTTTGCAGGAGCTCTTCTCCTTTCATAGATACTGATGGGAATTCTACTGAGAAGCTGCCTTGTGAGTCCCAGGATTCCTCACCTGGAAAATGAGTTATATCAAAGGAGGTATTGGTGATTACACATCCTGTTACCCTACTCCCACCTTAAGTCTGCTGCCTGAGACTCAGCGCCTCTGGCTTCAGGCTTGTGCTATGAAACACTGACCCCCAGAAAGGTGTAAGAAGAGATTCCACTTCTGCCATGTGGGCTCTGATTCTGCTCTTCAGACATCCTGCCATGCTGTCTGTCTCTGGTGCTAGGGCCTTAACTCTCCTTGGAGTCCCTGCCATGCTGTTGCCTCTATGTCTGACCATAGCTTTAATAACTTTTCTAATAAACCCTTTACTCCCCAGTAACCTAGCTCAGTGTTCTTCTTGACAAGCCCCCCTCCACTCCAAAACCTTTCACCATGGAGAATAACCCCCCCAATTCTAGCTCCATTTGGATATCTTGGCCCAACTAAGGGAAAGGGAGGAAGGAAGGGGCTGAGCTCACAGATGTTCACAGTCAGGGTTCCATGAAGATTCAGGGCCAGTCATGGGACTCAAAAATTAGCACACACTGCACCATGCTCATCCACATGATCAACAGACCTATTAAGGCCATTTACATTCATGGCCTTTTAGGTAGCACAGCATGTCTGCCTATAGAGAGAAAATGCTAAGACATAACAAAGGGCAAATAAAAACATAACAAAAAAACCACATGGGTTGAAAAAAAGAACCAGACCCAGATTCAGACATGACAAGTGATGTTAGAATTAACACACTGTGAATTTTGTGAATTTAAAAGAATTGCTGTTCACATGCTATAGCTCTCATGTAGACAGCATGCAGGAACAGATGGGCTACGTAAGCACAGTAAGAGCCATAAAAGTAAGAACTATAAAAGAAATGTTAGCTATTAAAACTGCAGTGACAGGAATGGAGAGCGCCTCTGATGGGCTCATCGGGAGACATGGCTGAGGGATCTCCAAGCTTGAGGATATCGCTAATAGAAACTTCTAAAACATAAAAACAAAGAACAAATTGAAGTAAAAATACCTCAGCACATTCAAAAACTTTGGAACAAACAATATACCAATGATGAAACTATCCAAAAGAAGAATGATCTTTGAAATAATAAGTGAGAGTGTCTCAACCTAATGTCAGATACTTCACCTCAGATCTAAGTAGTTCAGGGAATGCAAAGCAGGATATCTGCCACAAAAGCTGCACGTCAGCCATTTTCAAACTGCAGAAAGTGAAAGACAAAGGAAATCCAGAAAGAAAGATTGGAGAAATTACCTTTAAAGCAAAACAAGACAAAACTGAAAAATTATTATATTTGGCTGATTATACTAAGAACAGAGAGAAAATGGGCTCATAAAAATGTTCACATAAGCCACCACCAAGAGAAAAAGAGCTTAAAGGAGCATTTTTCAGACACTACACACTTAAGTCACTGAACATGGTAGAGATCTGGAAGCCCTATCCCCACTGGCTATCTTTCAGTAGTATCAGAAGATGCTGTGAATGCTACCAGAGGAGAAAAATCATCAACAGCCTTACCCAGTTATGAACCCTGTGAACTACCAGCCTGGCAAGATAAGTACATTGGTGCAATAGTGGCATCAATATTATGGGAAGAGCCAACAGTTTTCTGATAGGATTTAGGACCCATTCCACAAGATAGACCTCATGTTGGTACTGTTAACTGGGTCCAAAACCTGTGGCTGGGTAGGTCATAGGCTCTTGGGAAGAGCCTAATACTATTATGTTGGTAAATGGATATAGTATTAAACTACCCCAGAAATACTTACCTTTATACTCATAGAGTAGTGCAGCTCTCAATCCTCATCAGAGAAGCTTCTTTCGATGGTAGATGGTGACTCATACAGAGACCCACAACTGGTTCAGAGAATAAGAGATGATGGATTGCTCAGCCCCAAATAAGACATCTACATCACACCCCTCTACACAACTATCAGGGATCATTGTGGAAGAGGGAACAAAAAGATTGTAAGAGCCAGAGGAAGTGTTGCAGCTGTGACTGCAAACACAAGACCTGTACAAGATCAAGCCAGCCAAAATTCTAGAATGGATAGGAGAAGGGCTCATGAAGTCCCACTCCTAGCTGATGAGCTATTGGCAATTGATGGTTGGGGGGAGGCAGGGTTAATTTTAGTCACTGGCCTTATACTTATGCACATGCAGGCAGTAGTAAGTGGACTCTGAGTTAAAAAAAGAGAACATCAATTTGGGAGGTGATGGTGAGGAGTACAGGTAGAATTGGAGGGAAGGAGGGGGGTGGATTTGATCAAAACACATTATATGAATGTATGAAATTCTCAAACAATTACAATGGAACATAAAGGGTAACATATAAAAATATGCATGAAATATGGTAGAATTTAATACAACCATATCATTAAGCACTTTGAGCATCAATGATGCATGTGAGTGGATCAAAAATAAGACCCAACTATGTGCAACCTACAGAAAACACACTTTAACTATAAAACACATATGTAGGTTAAAATAATTGAATGAGGAAAGATAAATCAGGCTAAGACCAATTTCAGATAGAACCCCTTCAGAGCATGGAGTCATCAGGCATTTAAAAAGGCATTTTTGGAATGGAGAGCTGGTGCAGTCATTAAAGGCTCAGCCTCACAACCAAAAAGACAAAAAAGGTATTTTTTTTGTGACCCTATTCTATGGTAAATGTGAACAAATGTCTACTCACCACATATAGGGCAATCATTGGCAGACCAAAATGATGACATGACCAAAGTCCTATTTCATGAGTCAATGAGTTTTGGGGGGCTATTTAAAGGAATGTGGGTGAAGGGTTACTGACAGGAACAGAAATGACTCAAAGGCATAACTGAAAGCCCATTTGAGCACTGGTGATGGCTCATGAAAGCTGGAAACTAGAACCAACTGCCCAACTTGCAGGCAACTCAACAAGCTGGAGAGTGCCTTTTCTAGGCGGCTCAGTTGGTCTGAGATTGTCTCTTGGTAGTCCTTACTGTCTGTATAAGCTTGGGAGAGGAGAAACCTAGTATATTGGGTCAGTTTTAGGGACTTCCTGAAGTTTCTGAGTTGTTTATTTCCCCTCCAAGCTGGAATATTCCACTTCTCTTTAGAATCTCCTGAGTCTTAAGGTGCTTCCTCCAAATGATGGGATGTATCAACTAAGAGGAAATTGCTGTATGATGGCATCATGGAGAAAGGACTAATTCAAGACGATGTAGCAATCCATAATGTATAGGTGCATGACAACAGAGTGTCAAAATTCATGGCTCAAAGACTGATGGAACAACAAGGAGAAATAGGTCTATTGTTATGGTTGGATATGATAACATCCCTGTATTGGAAAGGAACAGATCCAGCCAGCAGTAAATCAGTAACTGCATCGTCCAAACAGCACCATCAAGAGTTGGCATCTACAAATTAAGTTACCTAACAACAGCTGATTAGAATTCTTCTTATGCTAAGAAGATGCACTTACCATGATAATGACATAAAATACATCTTGAGAAATTTAAGACTATAAATCACATAATATCTACTCAGATCACGATGAATTAAGTGAGAAATTAGTAACAGAAAGACTTGATAACACACTTCTAAGTAAAAATATCTCAAGAGAATTTTTAAATGCTTTGAACTACATGAAAATAGAAACATAACATACTAGAATTTGTGAGAAAGAAAATTGATTATCACAGCTTCTAAAATCAATAATTTCAGCTTCTACTTTAAGATACTACAAAACAGAACAAATTAAATCCAAACTAAAAAGGAAATAAATAGTAAAAATTAGGGCAGACAAGGGTTAATAAATTGAAAACACAAAATCAATGAAACAAAAAGTGATTTAAAGAAAATCAATAATCCTAGCAATGCTAAGAAAAATGGAGGCAGGATATAAATACCCAATATCAGACATAAAAGAGCAAGTGTCAGCACATGTCCAATGAACATAAGAAGTGTGATCAAAGATTATATAAACAACTTTGTCAACACATGTGATACTCAGCATTAGTACTTGAATGATATAGCTTGTCAATTCTCAGAAAAGAACTCAATGATCTAAACAGCTCTGTGTCTATTTAAAATACCAATTAATAATAAAATTGCAAAAGAAAGCACCAGGCCCAGATAGGTTCAATGGCCAATTCAGCTGCATTTAAAGAACTTACACTAATTCTCTACGATCTCTTCTGTAGTGGGGATACTTATTGATTCTGTGATGCCAGAATTCCTCTAATACAAAAATCAGACAAAAATACAGGCAAACTACTGAACCATGTATCTCACTAATATGAATATAAAAACCCTCAAGGCCAACAAGACAGAAAAAGAATAACACAAAATGAAAGAGTGGAATTCATCCCAGTACTTTAACTCTCAAAGATCAGTTAATACAATCCATCCACAGGCTACAAAAGTGAAGGGATAGTCTTGTATCACAAAATACTCAAACTCCATTCATCATTAAAAACTTCAGCAAACTGGAAACAAAAGCAAACATCCTTAAAGTAACAAACAATATCTTAAAGAAATTACAGGTATAGCAAAATGAAATCATGCATTTTGCAGGTAAATGGATGGAAGTGGAAAACATTATACTGAGAGAGGTGACTGAAACCCAGAAAGACAAAAGCCACACATTCTCTTATTTGTGGATCCTAGCTCTAAATCTTCAGAAGTGATAATATAGTGTGAAGTCACAACAGAAAACAAAACGTAAAAAGACCATGGGGGAGACAGGAGAAGGGCTCTAGAGAGAGAATAGGACACAGGCACTTCCAAGAGGTAAATGGGAAAAACAGGTGGGGGACCTTAACTGGGGAGGAAATACAGGAGGAGAGGGAAGAAGGAGAGAGATAAATAACATCAGCAATGTTTGAAAAAAAACACAAGTTGTGTGTGTGTGTGTGTGTGTGTGTGTGTGCGTGTGCGTGTACGTGTGTGTACATAGCACACAGTTTAAATGGAGTTATGCCACATGGGGTAATAACTCTCCCCTTAAGAGCTGCAGATTATCTAACAAAAACTTCAGTGTCAAGTATAGTAAACTTTCCTTCAACTTCTTGGTCAGGAACATTAAAGACTCCCAAAATATTATAGACTATTGTCATTGCCCTTGGTTGCCTCCTGGAACTTGAAGTTAAGACCTCACTGATGAAGACATCACACATTATGGACACAGGACTTGGAGGAATCAAGTTGGAACCAACTTGGAAGCCTCCTCCCTGAGGACTAGCTCTCAGTATTAAAAGGTAATATGCATGATATCAATAGTCCTACTTAATTGTAAAGCCTATGAACCATAACACTAAAATGTCCTTTGGCAGGTGAATGGATAAATAAACTGTGATATATCCAGATAATGGATATTATTCAGCAATACACATAATGGAGAAGGCCCATAGGCTCAGTGAGTTCTACATCTCACAGCAGTAGAAGCTATGCACGCAGGGAAGAAGCCCAACCTGTTTCAGAGTTAAGGCTCATAAGCTCAAAGAGCTCCACAAATTACAGTGCAAGCTGTGGACCAAGGGAGGAGACTGCAGATGGCCCATGGTAAGAGCCATCACTGCAGTTCCATAACTCATGGTGGCAGAAGCTGAGGACCTAAGGCAGGGATCAGATCTGACCCAGGGTAAGGCCCACAGGTTTGGGGGGAATTTCACAAATTGTGATGAAACCATTAGTTTTGTGTCCAATGTCTGGGACTTTAGTTCCAAAGAACTTAGATGGTTCCACTCCTCTAGTTTTGCTGCCAGAAACATTCTTCACTCTTTTGGTCTGGTACCACTCCCTGCATACAGCATTCCTTGGCAGATGTCTCACAGCTCTAGAATTTCCAGCATCTTAGGGTCTCTACTTCAAACTGGGCTTCCCTTTCACAGTTTCATGTAATGGCCTCTCAGGGCCTCTTGACCTACCAGGGCCTTCTTTATGCAGGGCTCCCCTTCTACATGCTGCCTGGCCTCAATGGCTCTCTCAAGTTGCAGAAAAAGAATTACCTCCTCACTCTTGAATCTTTCATGCCTCTAAAGTTAATAACAAAAGAATGACACTGTCAAGTTTGGCTGACAGCTTGGGATGGACCTTGGCTCCCTTGGATCGCATTTGCAGCTGTCTTTGTTTGTTTTGGTTTTCTAGAAGCAGAAAACTCCTTAGGCTTTTTCCTTTCACAAGTTGGAAGCTTAGTTGGGTGAGGTCTTGCCCTGAGGGCACTCTTTCCATTGATCAGTAGAGTAGGAGAGGCTTTCCTTAATGGTGTTAATCTCCTTAACAATGACAGCCTCTCTTCTGAGACACATCTTGGCTGCCACTTAAGCTTCCTAGTATTCTCTTCCTCTCCAAACTGTACATTTTGTATTTCTCTCTGCCATACTTGTTCTTTTTCATTGTAGAACTGCATAATATTCACCAATAATAACCATGAAACAGACTCAACCATAGACTGCTTTAAATTTCCTCCACCAAAGAAATTTGTACATTATTTTTAAGTTTAGTCTCAGGCAAGCTTGCAGGCTTGGGCAGATGACAGCCAGATTCTCTGACAAAATATTTCAGTTGTTGTTTAAGTCCTTATTTCCATCTCCCTCTGGAACTACACTGTTCTCAGAACTATTTTCTTCCAGGCTTCCATTAGAAAGGCCCGCTAAGCTCTGCTTACAGCATTCAGCTACTTTTCTAGTCCAAATTTCCAAAGTCTTCCATGTTCCTCCAAAAACAACATGGTCAAGTTCATCACAAGAATAGCCCACTCTATGGTACCAACTTCTATATTAGTTACTTTTGTGTGACTGTGATAAAACAACATGACCAAGGCAGCCTGTAGAAGGAAGTGCTTATTTGGCCTACAGTTCTAGAAGGATAAGAGTTCATCATGGCAGGGAGGCATGATGGTAGAGGCAGCCAGAGCAGAAAGCTGAGTATTCACATCTTCAAGCACGCTCAAGAAGAGTCAGCTAACTGAAAGTTAGGCAAGGGTTTGAACTCCCCAGATCTATTCTCAGTGATGTGCTTCCTCCAGCAAGGCCATATCTCCTATGGATTCTACAACCATGTCAAACAGTGCCACCAACTAGGAAACATACATTCAAATACTTGGAGCCTATGGGGGACATTTTTCATTCAAACTACCTCAAACACAGAAAAATCCTCTGAAAAAAAAATACAGCATCCTTTCAAGATAAAAAGTGATGGAAAATCTAGGAACTTTAACATAATAAAGGATATATAGCATCAAGCTAAATTCTCGTGAAGATGGTCAACAAGACAAGGATGTTCACTCTCTCCAGTCCTTCCACTACACTAGTAGTGATTTTAGAACAACAAAACAAGAAAAGGAAATAAAAAGGAAACAGGAAAAAGAAGTCAAAGTATACCTTTTTGTGGATAATACAATTCTATACATAACATACCCTAAAGATGTCACCAAAAAATATCTTAGAGCTGATAAACAAAATCACTTTCAGCAAAGTGACAGCATACACAATTAATGTGGAAATCAGTAGCCTTTCTATACACCAATGACAAGCATACTGTGGGAAAAAATCAGGGAAATAACCCCATTCACAATAGTCGGAATAAAGTAAAATATCTGGGAATAAACCTAACAAAGGAAACAAAAGATCTCTAAAATGAAAACTTTAAAACACTAAAGAAACTTTAAAACAATGAAGAAAGGAGTTGAGAAAAAACTCCAGAAAATGGAGAGACTGTCTAGGCTCATGGATTAAAACAATTTTGTGAAAATGTCCATCCTACCAAAAGCAATCTGCAGATTCAATGCAATCCCAATAAAAATTCCAAGGCCATTCCTCATGGACATAAGAAAAAAATCCAAAAATGTTTATGGAGTGACAGAAGACCAAGTACGGCCAAAACAATCCCGAACAAAAAGAATACTAAATAATATAAATACAAATACAAAAAGAACACTATCCCAGATTTTGTTATACTAAAGAGATAGTAACAAAACAGTGTGGTATGGGCCTAAAAAGAGACACATAGCTCTATGGAATAGAATAGAGGACCCAGGCATAAGTCTGTAAAACTACAGTTACCTGATCTTTGACAAAGACACAGAAAACAATATATTTGAGGAAAGACAACACTTCAACAAATGGTGCTGGACAAACTGGAATTCAAAGGGCAGAATAATGAAAGTAGATTTTTGTTTCTCATCTTCCATTAAACTCAACTCCAAATAGATCAAGGTCCTTAAAATAGGACCAGATACATTGAAACTTCCAGAGGAAAAAGTAGTGAGTATACTTCAACTTACTGCTGTGCTACCATGCTGAATAGGACTCTGGTAGCATAGGAAATAAAGCCACTGACAAATGGGATCTCATGAAATTAAAAATCTCTGTACAGCAGAGCAAATCATCAAGTGAGTGAAACATCAGCCCACCTATTGGGACAAAATCTTTGGTAGTTGTTCTTCTGACAAAGGATCAGTGTTTGGAATATGTGAAGAACTCATAAAACTAAACACTAAGGAAATAAACAACCCAATTTTAAAAATGGGCTTATGAAACTGAACAGAGAGTTCAGGAAGAAATAAAAATGGCTAGGAAACAGTTAAAATGTTCTCAACAGCATTAGCTATCGGGTAAATGCAGATTAAAACTGCTTTAAGAGTTCATCTCATCTCAGTCAGAAGAGCCATCATCAGGAACACAAATGACAACAAATGCTGGTATGGATGTGGTGAAAAGGAACTCTTATACATTGTTGGTGGGAGCATAAACTTGTGTAACTATGTCAGAAATCAGTCTGAAGGTTTCTCAAACAACTAGAAATATAACTACCATATGGCACAGCTATACCACTCCTGGGCATATGGCCAAAAGCTTTATATCCTACTACAGAGATACTTGCACATCCATGTTCACTGACAGTTTATTCACAAAAGCTAGGAAATGGAATCAACCTAGATATCCATCAACAGACCAACAGATACAGAAAATGTGGCATAAATACACAATGGAATATGACTCAGATATAAAAAAAATGGTATCATGCAGTTTTCAGGTAAACAGATGGAACTGGAAAAATTATACTGTGTCAATAACTCAGGCCCAGAAAGACAAATGCTGCACATTCCCTATCATACATGGATCTTACCTTCAAGTCTTTTATTTTGTGTGTTTAGCTTGGAGCACAAGTGGAGAACAAAAACTAGAAATGGGCTACGGGGAGATACATTAAGGTAAAAGAGAGAGTAGATTATAAGGAAAACAGAAGTAGGGAGGTAGAACAGTTGGGAGGTTAAGTAGTGAAGGGTATGGAAGGATGGGGAAATCGAGGATTGTTAGGGGGTTAACATAAAGAAGAAGTGTATGAAAAAGCCACATGGAAACCTATTTGTTTACAACTCAACTAAAATATATCATTGGAGGATAGAGAGGTGGTTCAGTGGTTAAGATCATTTTCTGCTCTTCCAGAAGAGGTGAATTTGGTTCCTAGCACCCCTATGAGCAGCTCACAACTGTCTTTAACTCCAACTCAAGGGATGTGATGTCCTGCTCGTGCCTCTGCAGGCATCTACACACACCTGCATACCTTCATGCACATGAGCACGCATACAAACATACAATCTTTAAGCTATTTATAATTGGAGAGGATAGAACACATGATATGAAAGAAGAGGGTGGGGAATACTGGGAGTTAACTGTTTAAATGAGATTGTTAAAGAAGTTTCTTTATGTAGTGGGCAGCAGTCAATGCACAGACTGACAACTGCTCAAAGTGCTGAGAAGTGACTGAGTTTGTCAGCTCTCCCACCAACCCCTGCCAGGGCTCAGGGAACACAGCAGAAGAGGAGGCAAAAAGAAAGTGAGAGCTGAAGAATGGGGAGGAGTGCTAAGAATGCTGAGGACCTGCTGGCAGTTGATAGCTGCTGGGGTGGGGGCAGGAATCATTCTTTGGTGTGAAGCCATTGGTAGGTTGCCTAGCCCCACATTCATAGACATATGTATTATGGATAGCACTAGTTAGACTTAGTGGGAAGGAGGAAGAGGAGGGGGGAGGGGGAGGGGGGAGGAGGATGAGGAAAGAAATCCCACAAAATAAATCTAAAACAAAGCCAGTATAATGGTACAAGAGTAAACATGATGAACAGGTGCCATATTATATAGAGATTTGTTTAGGAGTGGTATTGTGTGGGTGGTGGGGGAGGGGGGAAGGGGGGGGGGGGGGGGGGAGGGGGGAGGAGGATGAGGATGAGGAGGAGGAGGGGCATGAAGTTGGGAGGGGGTGTGGGGAGATCCAGGAGGAGCTGGCTAGGGGAAATGGAGGTGCATGGGAATGAACATATTTTATCAAATACATGTACAAAATTCTCAAACAATACATTTTTTAAAGTTTAAAAAATCATGGTGTTATTAAGCTATAGAAAGGCTTAAGTTCACATTACTACGTGAAAGAAGGAAATATGGAAAGGCAGCATGCAGCATCCTTTTACTTACACAGTAAAGCAAAAGGAAAACTATGGAGACTATAAAGTTCTGTGGCTGCAAAGGGTTATGGGAGAAAGAGATAAAAGAGTAAAGTACAAAGATTTTAAAGACGGAAACTACTCTGTATGATACTATAATAGTGTAATATGTTACGTTAGTCCAAACCCATAGACTGTAGAATACCAAGAATAAATCCTTATGTGAACAATGGCCATTGGACAATAATATCAAGAGGCACAGCAATGGTGGAGATATACCTCTCTAGTGGGGTTACTGATAAAAAAGCAAGCTGTACATGTGGAGAGATGCGGTCCATAGGAAATCTCTGTATCTTCATTTCCACTTTGCCATGAATCTAAAACTGCTAATAGTACCACTGCACCCCACAGCAACACGGGTATGTATCTCATAAATATTGAAAGAAAATTTAGACACAAGACTCAAATCTCATTTGATTCTATTTATCTGAAGGTCAAGAGTAAACATGATTCATCCATCCTCAGAGTTAGCCGATATGAGAGGATAGGAAGGGTGATGGTGGGTGGAGGTATCCCGGCTTTGGTATCCTGGCTTTGATATCATGCCAATTCCTGACCAGGTAGTGATTATAATGATATATTCATTACTAAGGTGCCTAATTCCCATTTGTGGCCTTCTTGGTATGTTCTATTATACACAGATGAAAAGGTTTGCCTGTTTGTTTTTTCCCATGAAAAAAAGGGCAATAGTTCACCCAGTTTGGACAAATCACAGATCACCTTGAATATGGTATGTAACTAGAATATGTTCTCAAAGGGACATGCCATACTGAGGAAGCCAGCAACCACATAAAGTTTGTAACCAAGTCATCTGGGAGCCCTGAGTCTAGGAAATAAGAGCACAGTGGGGGCTCTGTGATCCTGCTTTTGAGCTTTGACATTAATGCCACACTGAGGAACCACACTTACCCTAGGGAGCAGGGTTAGCAACATGGGCTAAAATTTACTGAGTGTCAAACCCAGTTCCAAAGATGTACACCACGTCTTAGGCCAAGGAATTTGTCAAACTCCATTGTTAAGAAGCACAAATCTGTTTCTTTTTTCATGGCCAACAAACATGAGCATCTTTAAACAGGGGAGATGGAGGAGAGCCTCAAGCCTATGGAGAAAATGATCCCTTCCCAGGATGATGGGTTGGGGGTAGGCTCCAACAGAGAGATGCTCACCACACAACACAGTATACAAGCATCAAAATTACACTCTAATGAGCAGGTAGAGTCTATACCGTTTCATCTGCCCAGGAGATAGTTTGTCAGCACCTTCTGGTAGCTGTCTGTTTTGGCTCAAATGGCATTCTAGTTCCTGTGGCTGGCTGGAACTTCAGGACAATGGCAAGATCCTGAACACATCTATGCATTTGCCACCCATTTTCTTTGTGGGGATCAAGTTGAGAGAACACATGGAGGAGACAGTCTCTGTGTATAAAAAAAAATGTAATTCTCTTTGCCTATGAATGTTGGAGAAAGGTTATTCCCAGACCTGCCTCTAATCCAAACTCACACGCTGGGCCAACCCCTGAAGGGGAATGCTTTAGTGATGGCATAGAAACACTCTAGCATGTCAGGGTTACTGGCATAAAACTTGAGGTGCTCTATACTTAAGACTTCTCCAGCCCATGAAAGACCAAAAGACAAGTGTCTAAATGTTCATAGCTGGACCACATCAAGTCTGGATCACATCAAGTCTCAGTTTTGTTATTTGTTGTGACGTTTTGAAAATCTAGAGTCATTGCACTCAGATGGACAAGGAAAGAGAAAATTCCATTCTGCCAGGCTCTCTGGCACATGGAGAAATATCTCTTCTCAAAACACTAAGCAGAAATCATAATGAAGATGGCAAGAATTAGTTGTTGGTTTTCAACTGCTGCTTTCTCATGATGACCACTCACTGTCTCCTCACAGGATCTTCCCATTAGAGAAGTTCCTGAGTGCTATGTGGGGAGAATACGGGGGACACCTGTGCACTTGGCCTCTAGAGCTGCGCTTTGTGGCACAGGTCAGCAGTCACACCTAGAAAGGGCCAGATGGTAAACCCTTTGGGGATTTGCAGGCCATCTACTGAACTCTACAGCAGAAGCCTGATGGCAACTAACACCTGAGCGAATGGACACAGCTATGTGCCAATAAGACATGATACTTAAAAGCAGATGGCAGGTAGGGTTTGGTTAGTGCATCCTAGTGTATCAGCCCTTGACATAGATGAGTAATAAGTAAACAGACTCATGACTGCCAGGTAAGGTAGGCATGCTTCCAGGCCAACGTGGTAGTATGAATGAAATTTGTTTCTACAACATCACTACTTTTAATACGCAAAACTCAATTTCATGTGTAAGTTTCATGTCAAGTCCTCATTATTCACAATGGGCCAGTGGACTTCTTCCATATGCTGTTTTCCCTAATCTCTGATATTTTCAAGTTTTGAAAATATACCAAATGCTATTGCCATATGGCTCTGACTCTCTGTGACATTCAGATGGTCTCTTGGTGGTCCTAAATGATTGTATGTTGGAGCTACGACAATGAAGTGTCTGTTGAAAAGCTATATAGCCTTTATTTCCAAGGCTTACCAGATAATACATCTACAAAGGATTCATATGACATGTCTACCATCTACAAATATCTTTACATCATATTTTTTTTTACATAGGGTCTCCCTGTAGCCCAGCTGGCCTGGAAATCACTGGTCATCCCAGGCCATCCCAGACTGACCTCAACCTCACAGAGATCTGCCTGCCTCTGCTTCCTAAGTGCTAGTATTAAAGGCATGTACCACCATGCCCAGCCCTTAAACCAAATTTTAAATTATCTACTTCTTTAACATTTGTGCATTTATTTAACTTTTTCCACCTGAAGAAAAAGAATGATACAAACATAGATGGCTCTGTTAAGAACAGCAGCTTCAGGTGCAAGTCCCTGTCCCTTCCCAGGCTGGCAGAGCACACAGTCCTTTGACACTACTTCACAGGTACAGCTTGGAAAGCCGCATAGCTCACATCAAACATTTTAGGTCTTAGCCTAAAATACTAGGATTGCCGAAACTGAAGAGGCATTCAGCGGAGCTGGATAAAGCAGAATCCAAGTACCTGGTATTTTATTCTCCTAAATGAACCATGCGCCAACAGCACGTATAGAGCCCCTAGGGGCAGTTTCTGAAGGGCCACAAGAACCCCCAGTCTCTACTGTAGTTAAGGGGTCTCCAATAAAGTGGGAAGAAATCAGAGCCTAGAGAGACACCAAGTGTAAAGTCTCCTGGCTGAACCTGACCCCATCCCCAGCTGCAGCCTGACTGCACCCTGCCCTGCCATAGGCACTCAGCTGCAGACTGTGCACCCAAACCACGCTGTTACTGAAAGAAGGGAAAATTAAAGATGGAAAAGCTCAGAAGCTCCTGGCCTTTTGCTGTAGAAATGACATGGAATTGTACTACTGTATTTGCCACAGAGGCTCTGTAGTGTCCATGCTGGCCCCGCTAGAGCCTCCAGGTCTGACTTGCCAGACATCTTAGTTCACCTACTCAGATGCTGCCAGAGGCCGGGGCTGCTCAGAGTGAGGCAGAGACAGATCCCTGAGTGGGGTTCAGAGCTGAGGAAAACTTGTAACCACAGGGTGGGTCTAGAAGTGAAGGGAGAGGTAGAGGTCAGATAAGCTTGGAGCTCCCCCGACTGCACACAAAGATACACATGTGTACCTGAATCTCTCCCTTTCGATCATCACTGGGTCATGACCACTTGGGTGGGATCCAAGGTCCTCACCTCCCTGCCCTGGCATAGAGTTGGCTCCTCAAATACGCCCCACAGCTGATATATCCGGAGGGTGAAGGAACTGGCTAATAGCTATAAAAAGAAATGAATACTGTCAACAGTAAGACCCACCTTCCTCCACCCCACAGAGAAATGGGCTTCACTGTCACACAGGCTTCCAAAAGCTTTCTCTTCAGTGTGCCCATCACTGTTGCATGCTGTGAATGAGATGTAAGCAATCTTGACCCATCCTCAAGGAGAAAGTATGTTATAAACACCTACATCTCAGGAGGAGATAGGTGGGGTAAAAAGATGGAGCAAAGGCTGGATAGATTGCTCTATGGTTAGAGCACTGGCTAGTTTGGTTCCCAGCACTCACATGGCAGGTAACAACCATCCATAACTCCAGCTCCAGGAAATCCAACACCCTCTTCTGACCTCTGCAGGTATTACACATAAGTGATACACTTACATACATGCATACAATAGACTCAGACACATATAAAAGTAAATATTTTTTAAGAGTGTGGGGGTTCCATCACATATATGTGAGCTCTCTAGTAGTGTCTGAGAAAGAGGAGGAGGAGGAGGAGGGCTGAGTTGTGAATTGCTGGGGAGGGGTCCAGGCTGCTTGAAAGAGATGCATAGGCCAGGAAGCCTGTGGCATACTGGAGACAGAAATAACCAGGAGGCTGGTGTGTGCTGACCAGGGCCAAGTTGCAGGCATGTCTGAGGGAGGAGGGCTCATGTTCTGTATTCATCCTATTTTCCCATAAAGTTTCAGAAGAGGCTTTGCTGGCAAGGAAACCAGAACTGTCATCTGTCTAAATTCTTTGAACCCCATCTTGAGATCTACAGAAACACTGAGCCAGGCAAGGGTGTTCAGAAGTACAGGTTAGAGCTGACATGTTTGCTCCCATGTCCCTCTCTCGAGTCCAAATGCCTTGTTAAAAGTACTTTCTTGGCAGAGGCACACAGAAGGAGAAGTCCGACGCAAGACGCTCAAGAAGAAAGTTGGCTCCTCTGAGTGTTCCTCATAGCTTTTCTAGGTAAAGGAGGCAAACAGGATGCTCAGGAGGGGAGAGTTATTCGAACCCCAGGTCTCTTTTGGTTCCTGCTCTGGGTCACAGACACTGAAAGAACATGAAGCAAAAGTATCTGAGTCTTCCAACCCTGAAAGCATGCTTCCCCCTCAGGAGGCAGCAGAGATTCAAGTGTGGCCTCAGAGGCTAGCCCGTGCGGCTAGCTGTAATGCCAACTGATTCACACACTCAGAGCAAACCTCTCAAGGGTCTTGCCCACAGGAAGTCAGAGTGCATCAGAGCAGCTCTACACATCTGTTCTCCACATGTAAGTGGCATGGGGAGGATGCTCCATTTTTACGTGTATTCTCACTACCCTAAACCAGACACCCTCAGAGGGGATTTTGATGTTCCCTGAAGCAGGGAGAAAGGGAAAGACAGACAGTAAATATCTGTAAGAACGTCTACTGCAAACCATATTCTACATGTGCTTTTGCTCATGTAATCCCTATATCAATTCCACTTTATAGTGAAAAAAAAAAGCCTCAAAGATTGAATCAATGTTCCAAAGTCATGACATGACAAAGAAACGTGGCTTGATTCCCAGTCTGACTCTTGAGCCCAAACTGTCGGCAATTGATCTCAGTCAGTCCCCTAGATAGGAAGAGCATAGTCTGGGATTCATGCTGGATTTATTCACAAGGGAAGAACTCCTGGGCTTTTGAGAAATGATTAAACAGCCAACGCATGACCTTAAGCAGGTCAGATGGAAGAGTCTTACAGAGACACCAGCAGAACAAAAGTTTGAGTAGATCAGGACAAATTGTGGTAGTGTTTGTAAAGCATTTATTTTTTTGCTAACTCAAAGCAATCTCTGGGCCCTAGAGCTCAGGAAGGGAGCTGGGAGTGGTTAAGGGGTAGAGGCAGGAGCTGAGGCGCAGAATGAAGCAGCAGTTACATCCATCACTTCTGAGGCTCCTCCATGTGGCTTCTGGTTGAACACTGGGGCTGAAACAGCCAGCCTCAGCCCTACAGTTGTTGATGCAAAAATGATTCCACAACCCGTCAGGCATTGCTGGAAAAGACGTTGTGGCTTTTGCAGGTTCACAGCATTGCAACATGAATTCACAAAGGCATCCCTGGCCCTGTATAGCAAGCAGAGTTCCCAGCCAATGCAACACAGGGGCTCAAGAGGCGTTTGCTGAGTTTCACAGTTGAACAGAAAATGGGGACAAGATGCCAAAACTCTAACGAAGCTCAGCTTCCCCTCATATGCCCAAAGCTCATTAGATCATACAGTTGTCAACCCCACAGAGAGAGCACTGGTGTCTGACCTGAAACTGAGCTACTATGAACCAGCAAGTCAGTGTCATTCCAAAGCCATTCATCCAGTTGTCAGGTCCCCATCTGAACAATGTGCCTCCAATCAGTTGAGTCTTTCTGTTGACTAAGAGGACAGAGATGAGGAGTCCCACAACACACTTCAGACTTGCTGGCAGGGCTGTGCATGCTACCTTTCTGGCCTTTAAACTGTACTTGCACATGCTCAGCTTTTTGGAGTGAGACTACTGAGGTACAATTCATTTTCTTCTTAAAACAAATATTGGTTTTAGAATGATTTAATTAATGCTATTTTTAAAGAACCTACTTAAAAGGTGCCACTATTGAAGGCAAAAGTTAGGGTTTGATCAACCTGCTTCATGACTTTTTTATTTATTTATTTTTTTTTTTTTTTACTTTTTAATGCATTTATTAATTCTTCAAGAACTTCATGACTTTTTAAATGGCAGTACAGCGGTATGTGTTAAAGGAAGTATTATAGTATGGGTGTGAAATGTCCTCCACAGAGTTATGTTTGAACCCTTGGTCCCAGATGATGGTGCTATTTTATGGGGTCTGTCAAACACTTAGGAGGTAGGGCCTAGATAGAGGAAGTGGGATGCTGGGGAGAAGGGCCTTTTATGAAAAGACTCACTTCTGGAGTCTCTCTGCTCCCTGGTCTGCCTAGATGTGAAGAGCCAACCCTAAACTCCTCCCACCACAGCAACCTGCCCCCACCACCATGCTTTCCTACCAGATGAACTGTGCCTTCAAACATCCTGCTTAAGTTGTTCCTTGTTAGATACTTGGTCAGAGATGATAAAAAGAAACTAATATAGGAAATCAGCACCACCGCCCAGTTTGTGCAGACTTCACTGTTTTTGTAAGTGCCACAATGAACACATCTAAATGACAAACATACACAAATCCAGTGGCATGAGCCAAGGATGATGAAGCATAAGCACCACTGGATTGACTGAGGTGCAGTAGGAGAGGCTGTTGGGACATGACCATGTGCATCTCAGTGGTACTCCAGGAGACATGGATCCAAGCAGAGCCTCAAAAAGATACTCAGGTCCTCTGGAACTTGGGTGTGGAGAGGTTGAGGAGAGGTACACACAGAACAAGACAACTGGCTCTGTGGAGGGTGGGCTGGGGCATAGATGGGCTAGTGAAAAGGTGACATGGACATGGCAGGTGCCACAGTGATTTGGGAGTCATTCCCAAGGGCCTCTCATTCTCCACAGGGTTCAAGAAAATAAAGGTCTTGTGCAAAGATCAGTTGCTACAGTAACAAGAGAGCCCTGGACTCTCTCGCAGGTGGCACTCCTGACCATGGGCCTAAGGTCCAGGTCTCCTTTCAGGGAGCCCAAATGACCACACCTTCCTCAGAGATACACTGAGGTCAACACAACCACATACTCCAAACATGCCAACCATACCATAAGTCCAAGACAAGCAGAGCTCTAATTTGTCCTCTGAGGACTAATTTAATGTTTCTTTGGAAATATCGAATACTCAGTTCCATCACTGACTACACTGGCACCTTGTCTCATCTTCCTCCTGGGTGATGCAACACAGTTTACCTTCCCTTGAAGCTATCTTTTGCACACTGATTTATCTTGACTTACTTTGCACATGTCTCCTGAGTCCAGATTCCAAGAGGTCAAGGAGTCTGCCTGGTTCCTGTCCCTGAACACAGTATAGTGCCCAGCATGGGGGCAGGCCTAGATCATTTTTGTTGAATGGCCAAATGTACAGGGACTCCAGTCTTCACCTGCAGTGAGTGCCCTAGGCAGAGGCACCTAGAACAAAGATGATAGGCATGGCAGGCTTGCCTCCATAGGGAGAAGCTGACCTGCCAGGAAGCACCCAGAGCTATGCCCTTCTTAGTGAGTTCTGACAAACTGCCTCCTGTGTGCCTACAGGAGGGTCTTGGCCTCTTTTAAGTCTTTTGCTGGAGTAAGCTCAGCTGTCAGCCATTCTGGGGCTTGTTTCCTTAGGTTGCAGGGGAACCCTATGGAGTTGCAAGCCCCAGGAAAGAGCACCAGCAGCCCTTGAGGGTAGTATCTCTGGGCAGGCTCTCCAAAGCCCACTGGGCAGAGAAGCCAGCAAGGCATCCTGGGAAACCACCAGAGGCCTTCAGACTGACAGATAGAGAGAGGGAGACTGGGAGGGAGATCAGTGCTAGCTTCCTGGGGTGCTAAGTCTGCCAGCTGACAGTGGGAATTAGCATCTGAACACCTTGATAAAAGGAAAAAAGAAAGAGCTGAATTCCTGAATGAAAAATAGATTATTCACTGTCAGAGTGAACAATAGAATAAGACATAAATAGCAGCCTGGCACAGGGCACATCAGTTTTGCTCAAAAACGGTATGCAAGGTACTCTTGAAGCCCAGAGCTGAGGTGCTGTAGTCAAGCTCCACACCAGCAGGTGCGAAGGATGGTGGGTGGAAGAGAGGAAGCGTGATAATAATCTCTAGGAATTGGAAAGAGCATGATTCTTCAAGTGAGAGTCTAAGCATTCCAGTTGTTATTTACAGCTGGGGATGGGGCACATAAGAAGGAAAGGAAGGTGGAAGGAGGGAGGAGAGAAGACCCCAAAGTAAAGAAAACAAAGGTTCTACTGCTTCCCTTGAAACTTCTCAATACTGTTAAGGACAACATGCAGGTGTGCTGGTCTGACACCTGAGAGCAATAACTAATACCAAGAACTCTAGAACAGCCACAAACCTGGCCCTCTCATTTCACTGTCCCACATAAGTGCTGTATGATGAGTGACCAGGTCCTCTGGCCGGGCACTTCAAAGGTTATCCATGCCTAGCTGGTTCCTCTGCTGCCCAGCAGGAGGGATGTGATATTGGCTTTGAGGTCAGATACCACAGCTCTGTGAGCTGAACTGGGCTGTGGAGTCATTTTCCCCCATGATCCCTTGAATCATACCCCTGCCAAATGTCAATATTTAAAACCTCGGAACCATGACTGCTACTGATGCTAACAGCTTACTTATCTTGGGTCAGTACCAGCATTGGCTGGAGCCATGTGAAGCCTGCTGTGCCATCTCTTAACTTTCAACAGTGGGAAAAAAAAAACCCATGAAGCAGACAAACTCTCCCCTCTTCACAGAGCCACAGGGAAGGAAACTGTTTGCCCAAGGCCTGGGGGAGAAGCCAGGGTTCTAAACCTAGCAGGAAAGTCCTGCCCAGATGTAGGCTCTTGGCTGAGAAAAGCCATGGGCAGACACAAAGCCAAGAAGGGGCTCATCTTACCTTAGTGAAGGTCAGACAATCCTTGTCTTGGTCTCTGTCCTTCATCTCAAAATCATAAAGTGCTTTGCCTTGGGGTGGGGCCTGTGGCAAGGGCCTGACACACTGGATGTAGCTGGCTGGGAGGAAGCCATGCGTGCCCTGCAGCTCCCCATGGTACCAATTATCATCTACCTTGCGTCTCAGGATGATGATGTCCCCTTTGTTGAATTTGAGGTCACCAGGTTCCTTCCCTTCATAGCTGTAGAGGGCCTTGCCATAGGGAAGCTGGGATAGATTCTGAAAACAGAAAACAACATGAGGTTACTTGACATAACCCTCCCCAACAATTGGGAAATGTGTCCTGGCATCATGGATTCAAAGGTCTTCGTGAATCTTGAGTGGGCATCAACAGCATTCTGAGACTAGAAAATCTTCTAAAGGAATAAACAATCCATCATAGGGCCATACAAGTTCCCTGACCGCAGAGAGACAAGAGAATCCCCACCACAGCAAACACCATCACTAAGCATGAGCATCAGAAGCAGTCCCAGATTTTCTTTTTTTTAAATTTTATTTACTATTTTTATTTTATGTGTATGTATGTATTGCCTGCATGTAGGTAAGTGTACCCATGTTGTTCAATGTCTGAGGAGGTCAGAAGAGGCTGCTGGATCCCCTGGGACTGGAGTTACAGACAGTTGTTAGCTGCCATGTGGGTGCTGGGATTCGAACCTGGGTCTTCTGCAAGAACAAGTGTTCTTAACTGCTGAGCCATCTCTCCAGCCCCAGTCCCAAATTTTCTACATAGACCAGTTCATGGTGTGCAAAAGGTTCTGAAGGAATTGAATCAGCCTCTATCACAGACAAGAAAGATCTAAGCACAAGACAGGATAACTGGCTTAAAGCAAGTTGAGCAGCCCAGCAAGCATCTCATCCATTGTGCTGTGACTCCTCTAAGGACTCAACTAATGACACAAACTCACCAGGCCCAGGTGAGAGACCCATGGTGGAGAAACTCAGAGGCCACTCCCAGGCTCTTAGTCCCAGGTCATATCCCTCCCCATCCTCCAAGCCAGGGAATACATCCTTTCATTTTACCCAACAATCTGGTCCAGAGGAAAGAACAATTTCAAGGGCATCTAACCTTGGTCTTGAACTATTAGGAGATGCTCTGTCATCCTGTCAATAGTTAGTCAACCTATCTAAATGAAATCTTTCACCTTGGACTCAAACAGTGACCAGTTCTAAAGTCCAAACAAAATTCTTGGCAACCTTCTGCCCATCAACAAGGAGTCTCAATCCTGAGGTTGATCAGATATTACTGTCCACTCCCTATATCCCTCTAACTGACTGTATTTCCTAAACACTGACCAGCTGCACGGGTTTCTCTAGCTTTTGTTTCCTAGTGGCTGACACTTGCTCAATAGAGTAGGCTTTGCCAAAGATCCACTCTGTGCCAGAGGAAAGTCTTGCCATTGTCCCTGTGTCAGTGCCTGGCAATTCCCTACTAAAACACACTTTCTCACCAGGGTTGCCTGTGCCGAGGGTTTCTGTGTATTCAAATCTATCAATAGCTGCACAAGTTCGCAGCAGCAGTACATCTTTGTAGAGGGTTTAGTAGCAAACTGCAACTCAATCATTCTACATTTATGTCTCAGAAATGTCTGATGACAGTGTTTAAGAGAGAGTTGCTGGAAGACTGACAAACAACCCCACTAACCAGTTAAACAGTAACACCAGAGAATTTTTCATTACAGAACACGTTCTGGATCGCTTTGCAGTGTAACAGGCCCAGATTTTAGAGAGCAGAGGCAAAGGGGAATTTGTAATACAAGCACTGTGCTTAGAAAAAAAATGAGAAGAGGTAGCTGGCTGTAACATCAGAAGACCCCACTGCCACATGAGGGCTAGCCTACTCCCTAGTCCAGGAATCCTTAGTCAGAGACAAATCTGTCTGAAAACACTTCTGGTTGTCAAAACTGGGAGGAGTACAGCTGGCGTGCAATGAATGGTCAGGGATGCTGCCAAATATCCTTCACAGGACATTCCCTAACGACCAAGAACTATCCAGTCCAGAATGTCAACATGTTGGGAAATCCTAGCCCAATCTGTTAGGTTAATTTACAAAAAAGATGGACAATGTTTCTTCTTTTTCAGCTCAGGTTACCACAACATTAAAAGCTAAATGCATTCATTTTCATGATGGAAATATTTTCACACAGATTTCCACCCAGAAAAGAGGTTTAAGAGAGCACGAAGAAAAGTACCTGCTCTTATGATCAAAATATGTCCTCCACTAGACATCCAAAAGAAAACTTCCTTGACACAGACTGGCACTGTATATCTGTTTGTCAGACTCATCTTATCATTGAGAGGGAGACTCAAAGCAGTAATCTAAGAGCTATGGCCTCTGGCTGTTTGGTTGCTTTTACTACCACTGATCACAGTGTGGGCATGAAAGGTCATGCTGCCCCTGCATCATCACTGTCTCCTCCAAGGCTCTCACTCTAAATGAGCATGGGCCCCTGCCTCAGCTCCCCCTGCATGGAAAGGACTTAGGGCTTCAACTCTGGCTTTCTCTGGACAGGCTAACAGAGGATCCATCACAAGTACCATTCACATCCACTATGGACAACTATGACCTTGGATCACCCAGTTCTACTGGGAGAGTAAGGATGCAGGGCCAGGGAAATGGAAGCATTTCCCAGGAGGTAGCTTGGCTGCAGGGTCTGGGCTATAGACTACCACTGGGGCCAGGGGTCCACAGTTACCCTCTTCCTGGTCCTGAAAGGCATCATTTCTGAACTTCAGGGGACTCTGGTTTTTACTAATTCTCCATATGGGTGACAAACTGATGCAGGTTGTGTCATTATTGCTACTGGCCCAACTCTACTTGTTTCTGTGTATCTCCAACTCTCTAATCAGTCTCCGCTTCCACTTCCAGTCTGACCATTAGACTTCACATCAATCCAAACACTTGCTTGACATATCTACTGGGTGTTCCATAGGCTTTCCAGTGTCAGAATCTGTTCTTTTAGCCCTGTTTTCTGTTCCTCATCCTGATCATTAAGTCTCTGTCTAACTGTACCCATCCTTCCCTTAGCCTCAGTATTCATCCTCAAAGCTCCTAATGTACTGCTGCGCTCTTGTCCCTTTCCTTCTTCCTGCCCACCTCTCCTGTTCTCAATGTCCTATACTGTGCGCTGGCTTCCCAGGTGCAAATCTGAGCCTACCCTGTAAACTTCCAGTGGCTTTCACTACTCTAGAGGGATCCAAACTCCTTGGCATAGGAACAAAGGTCCTGAGCTACCATCAGCACACTTTTCTAGCCATTGTGGGCAGCATAACCACTCCTAAGGAAGATGTGCTTCTGGGATCTACGGGCTCTGTAGATACAGCTCCACAGAACCTCCTTTCCTTCCCAGACCCACAGCACTCAGGCTGGGCTCCTAAGCCTGGGAGCTGCCTGTCTGATACATTAACAGGTCTGTGCTGTACTCACCACAACATCCACTACCTGAGAAAAGCCTGACATGCAGCAGATGCCCTTTATTTGCTGTTGCTGTCAAGGAACTCAGAGTAGTCCTAAGTTAGGCCTGGGCCTCTGTTCCAGCTGGTAGGTAAGGAGAAGGGAGTGGGGACCAGCAGAGGCAGGGAAAGTTAGAGCCCACCCATACACCTCTTGTGACTGTCATGAGCAAAACCTATAGGGGCAATAGGACACATTTCTGAGGAATAGATACATACATACATGTCAGAAATGATACCAAGAGGTAGTTTAGAGGAGTCAGAAACTGGTTCTCCCTGTTAAAAAGAATTCTCAGAAATGGTGACTCCAGGCATATCCACAATCTTTCATCTTCAAAGGTTAACACATTAGTTCATAGACAGTCCTAGTGGCAGATGAACACTACTGGGGGGAGGGGTAGAGATGAGCCTTCTGCATATCTCACTGTGACAACCCAGAGAGCTCTGGGGCACTGTACATGTCCCAATCAGAGCCCTTTCTTTCTCTTCAGAGACAACTTCTCTCAAAGGGAGTATGCTCCCCTTAGGAGAAATTGAGTTCAAACACTACCAGGAAGCCACCATTAAGACATTAAGAAAAAAGAAATAAAAGGAAAGGGGGAGAAATACATCTGGGAAGCCTATAGGACAATTAACACCAGCTACTCCTGCAAGGCATTAATAATAATTAAAACTTATAATGTCAATTTCATGGCTCATTACTTAGATGAGGCACACAGATCTTCCTCTGGGCTTAATATCCTACCCCATGGAGACAGGGTTCTTAAATATGCATAGCAGCATTCTCCAGCTTCTAAAGGATCACACTCAGCAGTCAGCTGTGACAAATGGGCTTCCATCATGACCCCATCTCTGCAGAGGCTTTCAGGCACATCCCTGAACCAAGGTGTCACCATAGCCCGCAGCAGGGTGGGTGAGCACACTAAGGTGGTTCCTACCCCTACAGAGGCCTAGAAACCTGGACCGAAGAGCATGAACCAAGAAGCCCTCCTCTTTTAGACCTGAGGAATCCTCCCTTCCTTCACACAGTGTCTTTCACTTTACACTGCCATTCTGGTTCTAGCTACCCATTATCAAGGGCTGTGGGTACCATCAGCACAGACATTTGCCCTGGTTTTGTCCTTAACCCCTGGCCTGGTAAGGTAACAAGGTCAAGATATTAGCGGATTGAATGACTATGTGAAAGCTGTCAGAATCCAAAGGAAATTACTTTTGTCAGGCCCTAGCACAAAGTAAATCCATAAATAAAGCTCAAAGGCTATTAAGCCTTCATGATTGTTAACTAAAACAAGACTGACAGAAACACACACTCATACACACTTTTTTTTTAATCAAAGATTAATCACTTGTTGGACTTTTGGCCAAGATTAAGTGCAAAAAAATAAGGGTTAAAAAAATAGCCAAGTTTTGTTTAAGGTATTTTGTGAAATCCCCAGTTTCCTTTGGAAACTTCCTCACCTCAACTTCCTTGCCAGAGTCCTATAATTTCCTATGGTACATGAATTTCCACTGCAGTGCTGTGCTATTTCTAAGTAAGTATCATTCATTATTTTTCAGAAAATTTCTCTGTGATCAGAAATTAGATAGACAAACATAGACTAGAAAACCAAGTCCCCCGGATTAGGGCTGTTCTAGGAGAAACTATCCTGCTTATTACTTCCTCCATAATGTAAGACTTGGAGCCCATGGCTAATCGTGGCCAGGCCTGGATGAACAGGGGGCTCCCCAGTGACTGCTTGATGAGGACCAGGGTATGCCAGCTAGAGGCTGGGTCTGAGTAAAGAAATAGAGTTAAAAGTGGGCGTGGGGTCCACTCAACCCCAATAGACTTATCAGCATGTGGCAGAGATAAACGATAGGAAATGAACATGTGGCATGTTTCAGGGATGGAGAACAGGCCACAGAGGGGAAACCAGAATTCTAAACAATTGCAGGGTTTGTGAAAGTGGCAGGGACAGCTAAAGATCCCCCAGACAGCCCTTTCTTTTTCTTCTCATCTCTGAGAATATTCAAAGTGTTCCTGTGTGAATGGAACTCACTAGGCAAAGTCCTTATTTTCTAGACCTGTTTTCAGGTAGTCATGGAAATATGTCAAAACTCCTGCTAGTAGAGTACAGGTCAAAGTAGTTGATGCAAATTCTGTACCAGGTTTTAAAGGAACACTAGTTTAAAAAACCTACTTTTTTATGGGTTGGATGGCGCATAGGTAGAGAATGGGTTAACTTTTTTGGAAAAACAACTATGCCTAGAACAAAAGAGCTGGAAGCAGGGTACTTGATGCCACTGGAGAACAGAATAGAGCCCGGAGCCTGACATGAGAGGAAGGAAGTTTAACTTACTTGAGCCACCCTATTTTGGAATTTGCTCATTTGCAATTTAGCCTGTATCCTGAAAGAACTGGGGACAAGGGCTCAGACCTTCTCTTCCTCTTCATAATTATTACTGTTATTATTTTAGCTCACAACACCTTTAAAGCCAGTTCACTTTTCGTATTACTATTGAGCATGACCATATTTGTGCTTTCAAATTTGACTAGTACTTTAACAGGAGCACTCTTCAGTTTAAAGAGGCTCAATTTTCTGCATTTTCTTTTTTCTGTAACACTCATCCTCTAGTTTATAAATCTGGTCTGTGAGGAAGAAGTTGCCACTCTTACCACACTGCAACCAGGGCAGAGTCAGGTTTGCATTTCCCTTTCCCTCTGTACCATTAAATTTTGCCCACCAGGCCCTGGCTTTTTGTTTCTTTCATTCTTACTCTGTTGGTAAGCCCATGCACAATAGTGCAGGCATGTAGACTCAAGTATGCATATTTATTCACACCCTTTCCCCCTTTGAGAACCACACATTTTTCAGAGTCTGAGCAGCTTTGAATAATGCACAGCTGCTTCTGAGAACTAGCTTTTCAAAGGGGTCAACTTAGCAAACACCAGCACAGCATGGCGTCTTCAGGGGTGTGTATCTCCACACCTCAGTCACATCCAGTTTCAACAGGCTCCCATATTTACTGGCAACTTCTCTAGTTCTGGTTTACAAAAATAAGAGGCCCTTCCCAAAGCTTCTTGGGAATTCTCATGATTGTCAGTCCTGACAGCTACTCCATGGAGGATTGAAAAGGGCATGGAGACCATTGTTCCCAGCACTGGATGTGAAAACAAGTTTCAGATTCCTTCACTAAGCTTCTCTATGCCTGTCTCCCTAACACATGCAGCGCACTAAACAGGTTAACAGAGCTGATGCTAGGTGGGCCTGACCAGAATGAACCCCATCTTCTCTCCATCCTCCACCTAGTAGAAGACTAGAAGGCTCACAGGTGCTGTAATTGAGGCTGACCTAAGGACAAAGGTGGCCCAGATAGCACAAGAACAAACATCATAGAATGGTGTCCTGTTCATTCATTGAAGTTCACATATCTGGGTCCATATCACTGCCATGTGGAAGGTGAAAATATGCCCTCTGCTCTGTGGAGAGAAGCAGAACCTGACTGTGACATGATGACTAAGGGACATGGTGGGAACAACATGCTGTGCTGTGGTCACCGGGTTTCCTGGGCTCCGAGAGGTATCTAGCAGGGAGAAGGTGACTCCCACAGCAGGGCTGTCCTGCTGAAAAGAACGATGTCTTCACACAGCATGGTCACCTGTTCTCAGTGTGTTCACCCTTTTGTAGACAGGATCCCTACAGCTCTGGGCCTGCCTCATGCTTGTTACTCTCACCATCTGCCCTCTTCCCCGAAGTGCTCCTGAGCTGCTCCAGGTCACAGCTGAGGTGGGGGCTATTCCATTTCTCTGTGCTTCGTTTTGTGAACCTAACAAAAGTATAGAACATGTGAGATAATTAGAATTGCCTGGAGAACTATTAACCCTGGGGTTGGCGGCCCTGACTCTGGGTCATTAGCAAGAATTTGTTTCTAGTTCACAATGGCTTATTCAGGCTCCTGGACTTATCATCTTCCACTGCATAGACTGGGGGACACACAGATTGCATGTCCATGTGTACACGTGTGCATGCACATTCATGAATACTCTCAAAAATATCACCCACCACACATATACCATCCTGAAGTCACTGAGAAGGGGAAAAGGGAAAAGTCTAGTGTTAGAAGTTGGAAAAACCACACCCTGAGACCAAATCCATCTGCCTCCTTTGTAAAGCAAGCTTTTACGGGACACAGCCACAAACATTTGCTCATATTATCTACACAAAGTAAATGTATCTAGAGACCACATGGGTCACAAAGTCCCAGATACCTGATATCCAGCCATTTATAGAGCAGTCTGTGGAGGCTGCACAGAGCATTGAGGGGTTGGCTGAGGCCTCCAGGACACTCAATATGTGAAGGCTGGACAGAACATCAAGGGGGGAGGCTAAGGCCTCCAGGGGCACTCAGTGTGTAACCTGCAAGGGCCACACTTCTTGTACCACAGCAGTGGTGCGGGAGGGAGGTGGACTGGCCACATACCTTTTCATAAAAGACCTTAGTTCTCAGAGACCTAGTTTTCCCAAATGCTAGAAATGGTCATTTGTCCTTCCATATTGCCTACTCATGTCAAGAGAATAAAACTGATAGTATGCAACAAGTTCTTGTTTTTTAATGGAAAAGGAACTATACAAATGTTTGCTGAGAGAAAAGAATACTCCAGGAAGCTGGATCCTGGGCCAGAAAGGACAGATATTTTGCATTGTAGGAAGAAATTCACAATGGCCCCTAGCCATTCAATGGAAAAGTCAGATGAGTGAAGTGAAAGCCAGACTTCAGGGGCCAGAGAGATGGCTCAGTGGTTAAGAACACTGGTTGTTGTTGCAGAGGACCCAGGTTCTAATCCAGCACCCACAGGGCAGCTAACAACTGTCTGTAACTCCAGTTCCAGGGGATCCAACAGCCTCTTCTGACCTCTGCAGGCATTGCACGACATGGGTGCACTTACCTACATGCAGGCAATACATACACATAAAATAAAAATAAATTTTTAAAAAAATTTAAAAGAAAACCAGACTCCAGCATCTTCATTTCAACTCCATAAACGCATGAAACTAGAGCGAAACCAACAGGTGTCTAGTGTGCCCTCTTGGGTACAAATCCTTCTCATCCCTCATGGTTCTTGAAGGCACTTGCTGGGGCTCAGGGGATACTTCCCACCTGGCTTCTTAAGAGCTGCTTTCACCAAACCCACTACCCATGTGTACCAAGTGCCACTTCCTACTAGCAACCTCGTGATCCATGGGTTGTTACAGCAACCTCGTGAGGTTGTATTTGTATTAAAAGCCTTCTGTAGACAGAAAACAGAGGCATAGTGAAGTTTAGGAATTGCCCACAGGTCATCAAGCAGGATTGGAAGCAGGCAGTCTGATCTAAGCTTATAAACTGCATGCTACGTATGTCACCCCCTGAAAATAACATGATTGTTCTATGCAGCTGCTTCCAAACACTCCAAGCGGCCTGAATATTGCTCACAGGAGTTCTGGGAAGCAGGAAGTACTCCTTTTATAAATGAGAAAAAACTTGAAGAAATGAGAAAATTCTTCAACATCATAGGGCTAGTGAGAACAGGATTTTGAATCTTACCCATTACCCTGCCTCTCACTATTCTTCCAAAGAGTGAAGGAGTCTTGTGGAGCTGGGACAACAGTTTACTTCTGGCAGGAGAAAGAAGGCAGCATTTTGTGTCCATTAGATCAGAAGGGTCCAGATTTTTGGTTATGTTCATCAGTTTGGAGAAACATTGCATTTTTAGATGACACCCACACTAAACTAATGTTTGTCCCATTCCTAGACAGTTCCTCACATATGAACCAAAGCAGGAACATAGGGAGTTCCCACAGCTGCAAGGAAGTAGGAAAAAGGGCTCAGGGCCTGATAGCTCTGGGCTTCCAGAATCCTTCCAGGCAACTAGGGCTTGCTACCTGCAGCTTCTAAGCCCCCACTGCAGGCATTGTCCTGAGCCTGAATTAAGCTGATAATTAGCTGGCCCCTTCCTCTGACCTACTCCTCTAGCCCCTATGGGCCCCACGCTCACCAGAGCTACCTTTGTGAATAGATATGGGTCTGAAGAGCCTTACCCAACACCTTAGCAAGCTAAGAGGCAGCAGCAAAGCAAAGGCCCATCAGGCCCTGTTCATCTTCAGGAGGGGATGAGGGGTAGGTAATTCCTTCTAGGCAATTTTTGCAACTCACACCAACTACCACTTCATCTTTAAATAATTTTTTCCACACCATTGTTTTGATGCCACAAAAATTAATATAAATGTTAAGGGAAGACAGGAATGGTGGTACACACAATTTGGGAGGCTGAGGCAGGAGGATCATGAGACTAGCCTGGTCTATATAGCTAAACCCTGTAAAATCCTGTCTCTCAAAGATGGGTCGGTAGGAAAGTTTTGAAAATATCTGTATAAAAAATTAAATTTCTCTAAGAATCTGACTGTAAGGGCAAAGAAAAGGTTCTTAACTCTCAAGGAGTTTTGTGGGTGGTCCCATGAGTTTGTGCTTAAGTGCTTGATTCTTCAGTAGACTGAGTCTTAGAACTGGTCTTTATTACATCCTGGTAGCTCTGAGACTCAGTTCCCCCATCTATATAATGGATGCCATAAACATCTATCTCACAGGGATTTTAAATGAGACTAAGTCCACACATATGAGTGGCTGATACTTATCCCTGACCCAAAGTAAATACTAGGGAATGTTTTTTAATTAGTGTTAATTTTACTTCCCACTGAAAAGAAAGTGAAACGAATGAAATAGGCATTGTGTCCTGGCCTCAAACTCTGCAAGATAATGATAGATGATGTGGGTGGGCAGGAGAGAGGACACATTAGAAAAGGAGCTGAGCCATGTCTCAGAAAACCTAGAGGGTAATGCAGTTTTCATCATGTTACCCAGAACAGTATGTAACTTAAAACTTTCTAATTGCTTATTTATGGAGTTCCCCATTAATATTTTTGGACCAAAGTAACTGGTGGTAACTGAAAATTACCCAAAGTGGAGCTGTGGATAAGGTACGATTACTCTAGGAAGAATATAGGAAGACCTCAAGTCATGGATTAACATTTGAGATACCAAATAGACCAGACCCCAAGTCTCAATGACATCATGTATCAGACTGACTGTTCCCTAATAAATTTTTACATTTGTTGTTAGATTGCCTCATTAATATTTATACTTTTCATATTCAATTAGCATTGCAAACTTTTTAAATCATTTTATTTCTTCATGCTTTACTAGAAGCAGGAAGTGGTTTAAGTACAGTATGCATTGATTCAGCCAACTGGAATGAGTATCCATTATTTCAGGAGCTCTGTTCTGCCCTTGGGGATTTGGCAGTGAACACAACATACAAAATTCCCACCTGGGAGTAATCTGAAAGGGGGTTAAACTCTTGAATACATAAAGAATTAAAAAACATTAAACATCAAGATATTTTTCAAGTGGAGAAGTACAAATGGCCGATAAATATCTGGAAAAAAGTTCCATCTTAACCCATTAAAGAAATAAAAATCAAAACTACACTAAGATTCCATCTCGTTCACAAAATGCTGGTGAACACGGGTATGTGTGTGTGTGTGTGCGTGTGTGTTAAGGACAGGCCTATACCTGCTTATGGTAATGTAAATTAATTATCCTAGCCACTATGGAAGTCAGTTTGGATATTTCCCCCCCAAAAACTGAAGAGAACTACCAAATGAGCCTCTGATGCTATACGAATTACATATGAACCTGCTATGTTAATGCTATACAAATTACATATAAACCTGCTATGCTATATGAATTACATATGAACCTGTTAATGTTATGCAAATTACATATGAACATGCTATGCTATACAAATTACATATGAGGCTGCCATGCTACATGAACTACCATATGAACCTGCTGTGGCTCTGAATATACACTTGAAGAAACTGAAGGCAGGTACAATAGAGATGGCTACAACCTATGCTTAATGCTACACAATTTACAAGTTATAGAGTCAGCCTAGGCCCCCATCAACGGATAAATGGATAAGGAAATGTGATATGCATATGCACAATGCAGTTTTATTCAGCCATAATGAAGAATAAACTTGCATTATCTGCAGGACAATAAATGAAACTAAAGATTATCATGTTAAGCAAAGTAAGTCAGACTCACAAAGAAAAGCTTGTATGTTTTCTCCCATGTGCAGAATTTATGTGGGGAAAGGACATGGAAGCAGAAGGGAACAATTACTGATGTGGAAGAGGAAAAGGGGAAAGAGGAGGATAGAAGAAGGCAAGTAGAGGGCAAATATAAATAAAACAGAGTATATGTATATGTGAAATGTCAAAATGAAAGCCATTATTTTGCATAATTAATATTCACTAATAAAAACATTAATTAAAAAACTCTCATCTTTTGGAATTCATGTTTTGGGAAGAAAGAATTTCAGAACATAATGAGTGTTTAAAATGACAAGTATGAGTTGGGTGTGGTGGTGCATGCCTTTAATCCCAGCACTAGGGAGGCAGAGGTAGGTGGATCTCTGTGAGTGCAAGGCCAGCCTGGTCTACATAGTGAGTTCTAGGACAGCTGGGGCTACAGGGAGACCCTGTCACAAAAAGACTAAAAAAAAAAAGTGACAAGTATGCTGAGGAGGGGACATGAAACAAGGGATGGCCCAGCTGAGATCCTAGATAACATTGCTGAGAAGGTAACTCTGAGCCACACCTGAGCCCTGAAGTGTGCCTGGGCCATGGAGGCACAGTGAAGAGCTGGGGAGAAGAGACCTCAGGGCTTGAGAGGAATTCCTTAGGGCTCAGATATTTGAGTGAAGACTCAATAATCTGGTTGCATGAGGATTTTCAACACAGAAACTAAGGCACAAGATAAAGATAGACACTGAGACATTCCTTTCACAAGATATATGAGAGAAATATGTTCTCCATAGGGTGGTGACAAGGCAGAGGCCAAAAGTTCCTTCTCCTGGGACTCTGAAGAGGAGAGAGGAAAAGAACATTGCCCAGAGATGTCAAAAACATCATATGAATTTGCGCCATGCCAATTGTAGTTTTGAAGCAAGTAATGGTGTCCTGATTATCAGTGTATGGAGGAACACAATCACTGTTAGGGCTGACAAGGGTACCTATTACCAGTGCTGTGATGGACACTGTATGCACAGAGCCTCAACTGGAACCAAAGCCTGAGAAGGCATGCAAATAATCAAAGCAGTAGCAGTACCTTTCCAGAAAACTCAGTCTAAAAACAGACAGGAGGATATGCGCCCAGAGACTTCTTAGTAAAAACATCGAGGCATCCATATACTTAGTTACCTGCTCTCGTGACACCAGGCCTGCCACAGAATTACCTACAGTAGCAGGTAACATAGAACATTCTAGGCTGAGAAGCAATGAGAAGTAGAAAGACAAATCAGCTGGTTCTGCAGCCTCAGATACACCACCACCTCCTGTTCTAATGAGTTAAAGGGATTTATTTTGTAACGGATTCTCCTGACATCTGTTTTCCCTCTTGTCTTTCTGACTACTTCCTTCCTGTTACCTGCCACCATTCCAGACACAAGCCTCCCTCTTTTCTTGGAATCTCAGTACAGAGGCAGCCTTCTTCCTGCATTAGCCCCTACCCTGCCCTTAGCCAATATAACCGGTGCTCTACTTAAAGGGAACAGACACCCAAAGACCTCAGCAAGCAGGAAGCCAAGATACCCTCAGAGCAAAGCTGTTTTTGGTAGGTGCTCATGAGGGTCTTTAAATAAGCTAACATTTAAATGAGTGATTGGCTCTCCTACAATTTTAGGTACTTGTTCCATCTTTAGAAAGTTACCACATTTGACATTTATTAGAAATTATTATAATGTTCAAATTATTAATTATTTCAATCTTCATAGAAACTTTAGGAGACAAGCATTATTACTAATATTTTATGACATACTGATTATTACAATTATTACTAATATTTGTACAAAGGATATCTTGTTATGTCCACTTTGCAATTGAGGAAACCATGTTGTTGGGTTAAGTCAGGAGTGCCTGGAATGTAGAGCATGACCAGGCTGGAGACCTCCTAGTGAGGACAGCAGGAAACTGACCAGCTGCATTCTAGATACACTGTCTCTTACCCAACAACCCCCAAGCAAAACTATTAGGTCTCTAATCCTTTATTCCTAATCAGGTCTCTTGTAGATCATGTGACCGGAGGACAGGACAAAGGCCACATAGCCTTAGAAGCCCCCTCCCTCCCCCTACCTGCCTACCCACCAGAAAACCAACCCCACCTCTTTGCCCGTGAAACTTTCCTATATAAACCTCTGCTTCTGCCATAATAAATGAGTTGTCCACTGACATAGCCTCCCAGGTGGTTCTTCCTGCCACCTCCACCCAGTCTCTCTCCTCGCCCTGACTTTCTGTGATGGGGGCCTGTGTGCAATGGTCTTCTGGAAGCAGCAGAGTCTGGGCTGAGGGGAGGCTGACAGCTGGCACCCAATGTGGGGCTCCAGAAAGGCTCTCCTGGATGCACAGGAGAAGGGTGAGAACTTCCCAGCAGAGGGACATCAGCTGCTAAGCCTTGGCCATCCCGCTCTGAGGATTGGCATTCTCTCCTTTCCTCCTTTTTACTTTCGGTTTGCGCCTTCGTGAGGGACTGTTCAAGACGAAAGAGCAACTTAGGTTTCCTGATTAGGGCCACACTCTGATGTTAGCCGAAGGCTCCTAGTCCTCTGAACGGACCCCAACTGCCTGCCTAGGTGTCGTCAAAGACCTCCTATCTATATGTCTCTCTGTTACAAAAAGCTTCTAGGGTGGTCACCAGTTTTCTGAAATCTGTGGTCAGGCTTGTGTTCTGGACTAGTCAGGAATTCCCCATAACCTCCAGGTCTCAGCAACGTTCCTCTAGGACTCGGCATTTCACCCCCCTTTCCTTTTCTATCATGGGCAATGCCCTAGAAACTTGAGGAATCCCCAAATCAGGGGCTTCCAGGCTCTTCTTAAAAGTAGAGAGAGGGGTTAAACTCTCTCAGAAGGAGGCTACCTCCTTTTGGGATGAAGTCCTATAACTCGCCCCTTGGATGGCCTCCAGGTACCCATGTGACTCAGAAGTCTAGACCAGGGTAGCCCACCTGGCCAGACAGAGGGAGATCAAAGACAGCCCCGCCCCCATTCCCTCAAATTCCTCCCCATCATTGTGGCCATCAGGCAATGCACATGTCCCCCCTCCCAACCCACAATATCTGAGAAAGCTCCCCATTGTCCCAACCCTTCCCCTGAGGACTTGGACAAGGAATGTCCAGAAGATCTCCCATGGCCAACCTGGCCTCCCTGGAACAGGCCATAGAAAATATCAGGAAACAGTTGGCTAACTTTAAAATGAAACCTTCACACCTGTACCCCGCCTCTGCCTTTGCCTCCCTACCCACACGAGGAAAATGGGGACAAAGACCCCAAACCTCCCCTTAGGGAGAAACCACAGCCCCGCCAAAACCCACCCCTTTGGCTACCCAACATCTCTGCAATATTAGGGACACAAAAAACCTAGAATATCAGACCTTACCAGTTAACCTGGTCCCCACCTTTCACAGGTCCCTACAATGGTACCCATACTCAGTAGGAGTCCTTAAGGAATTCCTACAAGCTGTATGCAAGAATGGTGTACATGCCCCCTGGACAAAAAAATATCCTCTTTGGCTTCCATGCCACCTTGAATACGGCCCAAGACTGGTGAGACATCTGTAGGGCATCTCTGCCTGGCCCCCTCTTCTTACAATGGGAGGACCTTTTCCGTGATGCATGTATTCAACAACACTGCAAAAATGCTGATCAAGCTGATATCAATTGGAACTTTGATGCCCTCTTTGGTCAGGGCGATTGGGCCACAGGAGTCCAACAAGTAGGATTCCCACCTGGGTATTATGATCAGGTGCACCTTTGCACCTTGCAGGCCTGGGAGCATATTATCCCTCCTTCTGGCCCTACCTCTGAATCATCCCTCATGTTCCTCCAGCAAAGACCCAAAGAATCCCTTGCTGACTTTATACTCAGGTCCAAAACTAGCACAGATAGAAAAATTTCTGACGCTACGACAAGAGACATCCTATTCCGCAATGTTGTTTGGGATGGGATGACCTCTGAACGTAGACAGGCCTGCCAAGGCTTAAAGGAGGAACATTATGATAAATGGATCATGGCCACCCAAGATGTAGGCACAGCCACTCATAAGTCCACATCCATAGCTCAGGCTTTCTCAGCTGCCTTAAAACAAGAAGGTAAATGCTTTAAATGCGGGGATAGGGGACATTGGAAGAATGAATGCCCTCGAGATAACACCCAAACTAAAACAAATGAAGCCCGTAAGACAGTCTGCCCTCACTGCAGAAAAGGATTCCACTGGAAATGTGATTGCCGTTCCAAATATTAAAGAAAGAAAGAAAGAAAGAAAGAAAGAAAGAAAGAAAGAAAGAAACTCCTGCCTTTAAATTTCTCTTGGGACAGCCCTCAGCCCCGCCAGTAAGAGGGCAGCCTCCTAAGGTCAAAACCTTATGGACCTCCACCATACTAGAGAAAACTCACCCCCAAATACTTATCAAATTAGGGGGAAAGCCCTTTAAATGCCTCATTGACACAGGGGCCAAAAAGACTATCATTAGGAGACAGGAAGGCCCCTCAATATGATCCTTACTACCTGGCCCCAAGTTAGTGGGGGTGGGGGGTGCCTCCCAGGCCTTCATCACTAAAGAAACCCTCACATGGGAGGAACCTGATGGAAACAAAGGCCACATCTGCCCATGTGACGTGGCTACTAACCTACTAGGAAGAGACCTCCTCAGAGCTCTCAATGTAATTATCACCACCAGGGACGAGAGTCCTTCAATGGACCCCAGCGACCTGTCTGACTCATTCCCCTTTTGCCGATTCACCAATCATCCTCAATTCTAATGGCCACTGTTAAATATCAAACTCCCTTCCTAGAATGGAACTCTGATGATCCCATCTGGGTTGAACAGTGGCCACTATCTAGGGAGAGATTACTAATCACCGAAAAACTTGTTAAAAAAACAATTAGAAATAGGAAGTATCCAGCCTTCCTGCAGCCCATGGAACACTCCCATCTTCACCATAAGGAAAAGCTTGGGGGGATGGTGCTTATTACAAGATCTAAGGGCCATCAACAAAACCATGCAAATTTGGGGCTCCCCTCAATGCGGACACACCCTGGTCTCAGCCATTCCCACAAATACCCCCTTGTTATCCATCAATATCAAGGATTTTTTCTTCTCCATTCCATTACACCCAAGAGGTTATAAGAGATTTGCCTTCTCCATCCCCGCAATCATTAATTCTGGACCAATGAATGGCTAACAGCCCCACCATTTTCCAAAAAGTGGTTGCTTTTGTCTTAAAACCCCATATTAAAAAGGGACTCCATGTTTACCATAACATGGATGACATCCTTGCCTGGTATGAACCCCCGCTACCCTTACCAGACCTCAGGAATCAATTAATATCCTCCCTTGAGGCCTCTGGCTTTAAAATCACTCCTCCAAAGATTCAGCTCATCCCTCCCATAAAATTTCTAGGCAGTGAAGTTTCCCTAACAACCATCTGGCCACTGAAACCTGTCCTTTCCTTCCCTTCCCAACTTACCCTGGCTTCCTTACAGAGTTACCTAGGGAACCTCAACTGGCTCAGGCCTTGGCTCCCACTCTCTACAAACACCATTCAACCACTCTTCAACCTCCTAAAAGGGGACAAACATCCTTCATCCAAACACTCACTCACATTAGAGGCCAACAGAACATTAGCAGCCATCAACAAATCCCTTGAAGAGATGACCCTACACCGCTATAAGCCCTCCTCCCCAGTCCACCTCCTGATTTTCAATTCCTCCCCAACCCTCGTTGGGGCCCTCCATCAACCTCAAGGAGTCCTTGAATGGCTTCACACCCCTACTGGCAATGCCCCTCACTTAACTGAAATGGACGCTTTGGCTAACATGATATGTCAAGGAAGAAATCGTTCCTTACAAACCTTAGGGAAAGAACCTGACAAAATCATCAGCCCCTTTTCCCTCTCTGATGTCCAATGGCTCATCCATAATCACTCCCAGATAGTTGTTAGCCTAATGGGATTTCTGGGACAAATAGACAACTACTTTCCCAGAGATAAATGGATTGCCGCCCTACCCTCCCTCCCCTGGCTCCCTCTGTTCTCCCAAACCCCTTTGGAGGAAGCCATTATAATCTTCACTGACAGGGGCTCCCAGGGCTGCCGCCTGTCCTCTATAAGGACGCCGCCCAACCACCCGCTGTCCTCTTCCAGGAACTTCCTCATAATTCCCCTAATATAAAGAATTATATGCAGTCTACCTTGCCCTAAAGGGGGTACATGAGCCCGCCAACCTATTTTCTGATAGCATTTATGTCACTAACCTTCTCCCCTGGATCTTGCGATCTTTTGTTAAACTTGACCAAAACCCCTTAACCCCTTGCTCATTTCTGTATCCACCCTTTTAGAGGGACGTAAACAGCCCCTCTATAGACATCCAACATATCCGTTCCCACAGCCCCTTACCAGGACCTTTTACAGAAGGTAATGCCCTCACTGATCGCATTGGCTCCCATGGGGCCTTCCATTCTACCTTTATAAAAGCTAAAATGTCACATGCTCTTACCCATACAAACCTCAAATGCCTCCAAGCCCAATTCCCTAATACCCCTACAGTCCACCTAAAATAGATCTTAAAAACCTGTTCCCCTTGTGCCTCATCAATACATACCCCTACATTACAAACTCTGGGTGCCAACCCCATGGCCTGAAGAAAAACATCCTCTGGCAAATTGATGTTACTCATGTCCCCCAATTCAGCCATCAAAAATTTGTTTTCATTACAGTGGATACTTATTCCAAATTCATTTGGGCTACTGCACAAACTCAAAAAAATTCAAAAAAACTTATTGCCCACATGCTCATGACATTTGCCATTATGGGCCTCCCTCAACAGATAAAAACTGACAACAGCCCAGCCTTTGTCAGCTCAACCTTTAAATCCTTCTGCTCCCACTGGGACATACCCCTCTTACTAAAAGAGGAATGTTGTTTTTATATAAACAAATCCAAAACCATTGAACAAAATGTCAAAACTCTCCAAGACCTAGAGAATAGCCTCCAGGCCCTCTCCAATCCAGAAGGGACCCCATGGTTTTCCAATCCCCTCCTTGCTTGGCTCCTACCCTTGTTAAGCCCCCTGCTAGCCTTATGTACCCTGCTTCTTGTGACACCGTCTAATTCAATTTTTCAAAAGTCACATACAGGACATCATTAAAATAACCACCAACTGAGTCCCGGTCCAGTACCAAACTATCCCTAATACCTTCTCCAATTTTGATGACACCTACCCTTATAAAAGACAAAGGGGGAGATGTTGGGATAAGTCAGGAGTGTCTGGAATGTAGAGCATGACCAGGCCGGAGACCACCTAGTGAGGACAGCAGGAAACTAGCCTGCTCCATTCTAGATACACTGTCTCTTACCCAACAACCCCCAAGCAAAACTATTAGGTTTCTAATCCTTTAATCCTAATCAGGTTTCTTGTAGCTCATGTGACCAGAGGACAGGACAAAGGCCACAGTAGCCTTAGAAGCCCCCTCCCTCCCCCTACCTGCTTGCTCGCCAGAAAACCAACCCTACCTCTTTGCCTGGGAAACTTTCCTATATAAACCTCTTCTTCTACCATAATAAATGAGCTGTCCACTGACACAGCCTCCAGGGTGTTTCTTCCCACCGTACTCACTGGCCCCGAGGCCCCCTCACCCCATCGATTTCTCTCCTCACCCCGACTTTCCATGATGGGGGCCGGTGCACAACAGTCTTCCGGTAGCAGCAGAGCTTGAGCCAAGAGGAGGCTGACACCATGTCATAAAGAAGTTAAATAACTCATTCAAGGTCCACGGGTATAAGTGGCAGAGCTGGATTCTAACCCAGCAGTCTGGTTCCACAGTTTACATAATTATCTTCAACACCAGGCATCAGTAAGCAGTTTCTGTTAAAAAAAAAAAACAAATTCCTGGGGCTGGATCGGTGGCACAGCAGTTGGGAGAACTGATTGCTCTTCTAGGGGACCTGGGTTTGGTTTCCAGCACCCACATGGCAGCTAACAACCATCCATAACTATATTTCCAGGGACCTGTCCCCCTGTTCTGGCCTGTTCTGGCCATTGCATGCATGGGTACACTAACATGTAGGCAAAACACTCAAACACATAAAATAAAAATAAATAAGGGTAGAGACATGGCTCAGTGGTTAAGAGTACTGGTTGCTCCTGCAGAAGACCCAGGGTCAGTTCCCTACACCCACATGGGGCTAACAATGATCCTTAACTCCAGTTCCAGGGAACCCAATGCCCTCTTATGGCCTTCATAGGTACTGTATACATAAGTGCACTTATATAGATGCAGACAAAACATTCATACACATAAATTAAAAATAAATTAAAAAAAATTTTATGTCTGCCTCATGGTTTCACAGACTTCGGCCCATGGCTGCTTGGTCATGTTGTCTGTGGCAACACAGTGCATCATGGCAGGGTGTGTATGGCGGTCAGAAAGCAACAACAGAGAAATAGCTGGAGTACTGGGATGCCATTTAAGAGCACGTTCCAATGACCTAACTTCCTCCTATTAGGCCCCTCCACTAAAAGTTCCACCATCTCCCAGTAGTGTCAGCTGCTGGAGGCTATGACTTCAGTACATAGGTTTGGGGGGGGGGCACAGCACTACAGATGTAAATCTTAGTATCAGGGTTTTGTAATTTCACTTATTGGTAGAGAACAAACAAAAGTCTTCAGAATTTTTGAAAAGTATATTCACATACTAATTATTTGTGGCAGATGTGTTCTAGAAATTGCTGATTTAATAGAAACAAAATTGAATAAAACACCTCTGCCCTGGTGGATTGATATACCAGAAGGGGAGGCAATACATAGCATAATGTTGGTACTGTGGAGACAAAATCTGGTGGGGTGAGAGAAGGGAAGGAGAAGAAAGGCAGGGGAGGGAGGGGAAGAAAGCGTGAAGTAAAACAGGAGATGCCATTCAGAAAATTCTGGGTCTCTAGATTAAGATCATCTCTAGATACACAGTCAATACCCTCGTTGACAAAATGTATGCAACACTAGCCTACTCCAGCTATTATGACCAGCTGGCTTCATCCCAGGATCCTTGTACAGATGGAACAGAACTAGGAGTCCAGGGGCATGTCTGGCTCTCCAACCTTGCCCCTCTGAATGGACTGTACCTCAGTGTTCCTGTGTGTGTGTTCACATCCCTGCTATCCATGTAGTTGTGAGTCTCTGGTTTGCATATGCACAGATTTGAGGACAAGAAGACTACACTGCTAGATTCCAGGACTGGGGACAACTAGGAGTGTACAAAAGAGATCTTTAACACCATAGAATGTCTGGACTTCCCTATCCATGATCTTAGTCTCCAAAGATCTAACAAAAATGAAGCAACTGAAATGCTCAATTAAAACTGCAGTTTATGAAATGCATTGTGGAAAAGGGGATCATAGGCCTGTCTCGGATGCGTTCTTAGAAAAGCAAACATGTGTGAACAAGCAAATGTCACAGGAAACAGGGGGGATGGGAAAACACAGCAAACACCACCATGAAGATGCAGTCAGCAAGGTCAGGCCAGGGGATTATGCAGGACAGATGACTGCACTCTTCAACACTTGAACACTATGAAGAAACAAAGGGCACTGTTGGGAAGCAGCAGAGGATACAGACAACATTGTCTTGTGCCAGATGTTCGGTTAATACAGGGTTGAACAGAGGAACCCGCATAGATATATGAGAGACTATCAGAGAATTTGGGGAATTACCATCAGTTTTCTCTGACAAGACAAGGCTTTAGACTGTGGTATTTCTAAGACCTTATCTGTTATAGATACTTACTGAAGTATTTAAGTTGGAGATAATGTAGTACCTGGGATTTGCTAAACATTTGCACATTCCAAACACCCAAAACAGTGGAGGGACACGTGGAATAGGACTGGCACAAAACTGTGACTTGATGTTAGACAAAGATGGGAGTGGAAGTCATTCTACCAGACCCTCACAACTGTGTGTGTGAGAAAGTTCCTCCAATAACAAAAAACATAAAGAATATGCTGAGCTGACCCAAGAGCAGGGATTACACAGAGGCCAAAAGTGAGAGCAGGGACCTGGGGCAGCAGCAGGTACAGGACAGCTTCTTCTGATCTACCATGAATAGGCAGTGGCAATCTATGAATTTTTTTGTTGCTGTTTCACATGGTACTAGGACCAAAAAAGTGAATTCTTTTGTGGAGAACACTATGAAATTTTACTGAAAAACAGTAAACAGAATCTAAATAAATTAAAAAGAAATACGCTATTGAAGAGGCAGATTCAAAAAAGTTGTAATTCTCCCTCAACTTAGTGTAAAATATAAGCACATTTCCAATGCTGTCACACTAGGATTTTCATACACTTGCCAAATGGATTCTATAAGGATATGAAGAAGGAAAGCCCTATCTCTACCAGATATCAAGGCTTTAAATAAGTTGCAGTAATTATGAAAGTGTAGTTGGAGCAAGAACAAACAGATGATGGAATATAACAGAACTCAGACACAGACAGAAACACAGGTAACTAGACTCTGAATGAGGCCACCACAGACCCACAGAACAAGGCCAGGCTGTTGGATAAAAGGTATTGGCAAGGTAGATTATTTGGACTGAAGAAGAAATAGAGCGTTGCTTCACTCCATATGCTGAATGAACGACACTGTGCTCATTTCAGGTTTCAAATATGCAAAAACAAAACTAGAAAGCTTTTAAATGTTAGCACACAACTTCAAGGTAGGAAAGGTTTCTTTAAATAAGTTGCTTACCATAAAAGAAAATGTGTGGCACTGAAACCATTTCGATTTAAAATTCTTATCACCAATGGGCAGTGAAAAGAAAGGAAAAGACAATGCACAAACTAAAAGGAGATACTGACCTATTTCGGAAACAAAATTCTAGTACTCAGAACATATAAAGCATTCCAGGGCTTAACCAGAACAGAGTTGGAGATGGAGAGCGTAGATGCTGGTGCTCTTTCCCTGGGTCCACAGGGGCTATTGAGTGAGTGCCCTGTGTGCCTCAGCGTCTCTGCTTATAAGACAGGCACAATGGTAATGAAACCTAATTTTTCAGGAAGGAATGAAACAGATACTATCTCCACATGAATGGTGATAGCCGAGCAAACAGTAGAAAAGACCATGGATCCATTTTCAAGAAAAGCTAGGTTTTTGGGAAAGCCCAAGTACAAGCATCTTTCAGGGTTCATGGGGAATAGGTTCTACACTCCCTGCAGATATCCAAATAAATGGGTGATCAAATTCATTATATAAGATGTTATAGGGTTTTCATAGAACCTGTGCACAGCCTCTTGTATACCAAAATCAACTCTGGATGACTTTTAACCCCTAAAACATAAATCGCTATTACACTGTTTCTGTTGTTTGAGGAATAATGACAAGGAAAAAAAGCCTGTTAACATGTTCATAGCCAATATAATTTTTTCTTACATATTTTCAGTTCTAGTATGGTTGAATTTGTGGGTGTGAAACATGCAGACACAAAGGGCCAGCTGTAACTTCAATAGACATTGTATAAAAGATACATATGGGGGCTGGAGAGATGGCTCAGCAGTTAAGAACACTGGTTGTTCTTGCAGAAGACCCAGGTTTGAATCCCAACACCCACATGGCAGCTAACAACTGTCCGTAACTACAGTTCCAGGGGACTCGACAGCCTCTTCTGTCCTCTGTGGGCATTGCACATCACGAGTGCACTTACCTGCATGCAGGCAATACATACATACACATAAAATAAAAATAATAAAATATTTTTAAAAGACACATATTAATGGTCCTTAAAGGCATGAAAACCATTTAACAGTGTTAGTAATCAGAAAATTTCAATTTATACCATAATAACATGCCACTTCACACCTACCAGATTATGAGATTACCAGAAATTAAAGTCTCATAATGCACAAAAATTCAATATATATACACACACACACACACACACACACACACACACACACACATAAACAGTCTCACAATATCAAGTGTCAGCAAGAATGAAGAGAACAAGTTCCATACGCCACTACTGCTGGAAGTTTCAGTTGTTGCCCTCTTGCCAGTGATACTAACCCTAACCCTCTTCAGAGTAAGAATGCATTCTGTGTGTGCATCAAAAATTAGAATCCACCAAAATACCCATCAAGTGTGTAGTGAATAATCTACTATACTTAAATCATGGAATACTATAGAGTAAAAGAACAACATTAATCGACGTGGCTGGTTCTTTGCTGAGGGGAAGGAGCAAGTCACTGAAGAGAACATTCTGAAACTAAGTCTATACTTCTTGGAAAAACAAATAAAACCAAGCCAACCAGGTACATGCTGCAAAATGGCTTTGCCACAGTGAGAAAACCAGGCAGACAGTTCCTCAGTGGTTACTAGACAGTGAAGACACACCTGAGAGCCTCTGGTCTCCATGATTTCTGTGTTGGTTGTAGATATATTGGAGCTTGTTGTAATGTTATTCTTTATCTGTGTGTAAATGTTATGCTACACAACGAAAATACCACTAAAATTAGAGTAAAGGCTGCTTGAAGGAAGGGAAGAGGCAGAGGCAAGAAGTCTCAAACACTGTAATTTTGAGATCGGCTTGGTCTGTATTGTAAATTCCAGCCCAGCCAGGGCTATAAAGTGAGAACTTGTCTCAAAAACAAAACAAAAAACAAAACAAAACACCTCCTCAAGGCCAGCTGTACTGTAGGTTGAACCCAGGGGCCTTGTGTATGACGGGTAAATGCTTACTATTGAGCTGTATATCCAGTCTTCTTTTTCCTATTTATCATAAGGCAAAGTCTCACTAAGTTGCTCAGTATGTCCTTAAATGTATTCTTTAGCTCATGCAGGCCTTGAATTTGCAATATTCCTGCCTCAGCCTCTTTAGAAGTTGGAATTACATGCTTGTACCACTAGGACCCGCTAAGACGAATTCTAATACAAACATCAGATACACATTTAGCCCAATAAGAATTTTTTTCTAGAAAGGAATTGGAATGAAAGGATGAGATGTGGTTCACACTGGGTCAGTATTACTGCTACTGAGTAGTAATAAGGCAGGAGAAGTGGGAATCCGCAGATCCTACACTGCTCTGAGCTGGAAGAGTCTACAAGTCATTCAGAGGGACAGGAGGTGACACCTGGCTTGGAAACCTACACCAAGAGGAGAAGAGGGTCATAGCTACTTCACAGACTTTAATGAAAAGTCTGCCATAAAAACGGGATGGCTAGGCGTAGTGGTATACGCCTTTAATCCTAGCACCCGGGAGGCAGAGGCAGGCAGATCTCTGTGAGTTCAAGGCCAGCCTGGTCTACATAGTGAGTTCCAGGGCAGCTGGGGCTACAGGGAGACCCTGTCTCAAAAAGACCAAAAAAAGCCCAAGAAACTTGGGATGGATGTGTGGAGTGACCTTCAAGATGGAACTCTGACCATGAGGTAAATGCTATTGAACATGAAATCATGGTTGAGAATGGAAAGGGAGGCCTTGGGAGGCTGTGGGGTTATTTGTCTGGAACCCATGGAGCCTGAGAGAAAGAAAGCACTGAGTCCTGGGGGTCAGCAAGAAAATAAGCAAGAAACGGAGCCTGCAGTCTCTGAATGGCACTTTACTCCCAGATTCCAGAACTTCTTCGCTTGCTTAGGGTAAACTGACCTAGCTTAATTCCAACAAGTCAGCTGGAGGAATGTAATAGGTCATTGGTCTTAGGGAAAATTAAAGACCAGTGGGTCATTTCCCAGCACCACAGAGGAAATGTGGCCAAGAACCCATGATAACTTCTAGAGTAACAACCATGGCATCAAGAAAAACAAGACACACGTATCCGTGCCGCTTATGCAGCAAAAGCCCTGGCCCAGAATAGACATTTCCTTGCCAAGGCATTTTCTATATTGGTCATCTTTGTTAGAACTGGGAAGAGGAGAGGGTTTGAGGAAGTGACATTTCTGTAGTACTATGTCAACATGTACAGTCCCACACCAGGGAGGCAAACACAAGGCATGCAGGCAGGGCTGCTCCACAGCAGTGGAAGCAGATCGACAGCCTCAGATACACACTCACCTCACTCAGTGTGCACATAGCCATTCTAATTTCACCCTCCTTCTAGAAGGTACTTACAACTTCTGAGCAAAGAATTCCAGAAAAAAAAAAAAGCAATCAGCTTTTCTTTCTTCAAATACCATCTTCAAAGAGCTTGTCGAGACTTTACAAGTATTGGTTGGCAGATTCTATACCTGGTTTTCCTTCCACTGAGGTGGTTAACTTTTATCATCAATTTAAAATGTAAAGCGTTTTTTAAAGCCAAAATCACTTCACACTTACTATGATACTATAATCATAAAGATAGACAATAACAAGTGTTGAAGAAAATATGGAGAAACTGGAACCCTTACACATTGCTGATGGGAAAAGAAACAATGCAGCTACTTAGAACAACAGTCACGCAGCCATTTCCCAGGATAAAGAGGACACGTAGGTAACCCAGAAATTTTATCCTAGACCAAAACATCTGTGTACACAGTATCCATGCATGAATATTCAGAGTTGCACTGCTCCAAATAGTCAGTAAAATAAGAGCATCTCAAATGTCCTTCAGCTGATGAGTAGACAGACAAAATGGTGATGGCTTATGACATGGTGTATTAGTTACTTTTCTATTGCTGTGATAAAACACCATGACCAAGGCAACTTAGAGAAGAAAGATTATATTTGTTTCATGGTTCCAGGGGAGAGTCATAATGGCAGGGAGGCAAGGAGGTAGAGGTGGCCAGAGCAGAAAGCAGGCACAGGAATCAGAGACCAACTGGAAATTTGCTAAGGCTTAAGAACTCTCAAAGCCTGCCCCCATTGACATGCTTCCTTCAGCAAGGCCACACCTCCTAAAACCTTCCAAACAGCACCACAAACTGGGAACAAAATGTCCAAATACTTGGAGCTTATGGGGGACATTCTCACTCAAACTACCATACATGGTCATGCTGTGGTTTACATATATTTTTAGTGTGCCCCCCAACAAGTTCATGTGGTAGGAGTTTGGTTCCCAGTGTAGCAGTGTTCAGTGATGAGACCTTTAATGTTGAGGTATAATGAGACATTGTTAGGTAATTGGGAGCATCATCCTAGGAGACTGGGCAGTTCTCATGGGACCCTAGGCTATCTGGGACACCCTGTCCTCCTCTGTAATTCCTCCCTCTAGAATGTTCTCCTGCCATGATATGGAACAGGCAGGGAAGCCGTCACAGAGCCACTGCCATATTCTCAGATGCATTTGGTTGCTTTTTGTTGCTGTGATAATGCACCATGGCCATAATCGACTTATGGAAGAAAAGTTTATTTTGGCTGAAAGCTCCAGAGGGAGAGGACATAATGGCAGGCTAGCTGTGGCAGCAATCAGCTGGAGCTGGAAGCTGAGAGATCATATCTCTGTATGCAAAAAAACAGAGAGAACAGAACAAAAGTGGGATGAGGCAATAATCCCCCCCAAAGCCTGACCCCAGTGATGTGCTTTCTCCATCAATCTGCACCAACTAAAGGATCATAACCTCCCTAAACAATGCCACCAACAGAGAACCAGGTGTTCAAATACATGAGCCCATGGGGGACATTTCTCATTTCTCATTCAATCTACCCTATCAGTCCATCACTCTGTCTCCAGCTTCACAGGCACCTGGCCCTGTACCACTCCTGCTGCCTACACTAACCAGTTCAAGACCTGACAAGCTGGAGGCTCCTAATGCCTGACTCCTTCTACTTCAGGAGCACTATCATGCTGTCTGTGGAGTGCCAGCTGGGGGAGCCCAAGCTCAGCTAGCCAAAACAGAAGCAGCTCAGGACCTGTTAAGTTTCCTCCTGTCTCTGACACTGCAACCACCTGGAGGTTTAAAGACATGTGTGATCTCTTAAAATCCCACTGTACACAACTCCACAGCCAGCCTACCTTCCCAACATAGCATTTATGCCTGTTGGCTTTCATTAACTCCCAATCCAGCCAGGAAAACCCACGACTTGGCCTCGTCTTAACTTTACAAGATTTGTGCAATGAACTTTAATTGATAGCAATACAGCTGCCTGCTATAGTCTAATGAGAGGAGATTGGCAGAAGCCTGATTTCTGAGTTGGAGAAGGGTCCTTGTTTGAATCCTCAGCTGCTGGAAACAAAGAATGAGCTGACAGTCTACCCCTTGAAATTAGGAATCACTTACATGGTGTGATGGCCTTTGTGTTCTATGAATAAGCTCTTTTTTCAAAAGGTTATTTCTGCCCTGGGCCAGCCTTTCACATTTGACTGGCTGCTACTGCAGATTTATTCATTCAACAAATTCATTCTTGTAGTAGCTCTCAAAATCAGTGCACACTATTATGTAGCACAGGCCCCATTTGTGAAATTATTTATAGACCTATTTAGAAACACAAGCTTCCACAAGACTGACAATTTAATTGGCTGAGTGATGCTCTGCCCTAAGGGGAGGCGCACACTCTCCTTAGCCCAGGTCCTGGGCTCCTTCTCTCCCTTCCATAGCCAACACTGCCCTGGGCAATGTTTGGACAGGTCTGCCTTTGCCTCCACTCAACTTAGCTGCCCTCAGTTGCTGGATTTATGGTAACATGCTCAAAGGTCCAGGGAGAATGGAGAGGGGAGTGCCTCTTTGGGGGTCCCACAACACCAAACAGCATGTGTACGTCTATCCCTGTCTCTCTTCCTTGCCCCAACTTTCCTTTTTCTTTAGTATTTCTCCTCTTTTTCTCCCTATTCTTTATCTTTCTGGATGTGCCTATCCAGTGGTCAGGGAAATTTTTTTAAAGCAGAATTATCTTTAGCTTAAAATGTGGCATTTACTTAATTATCAGAAGAAATTATTCTCAGAGCTCAGCTCTTCTAGAAAATGGCCCCATCTCCCTTTCACACAACCCTAAGTGCTGACCACACCACATCTACAGGTACAGTGGAGATCCATCAGCATTTGCTCAGCCAGTCTCTGATGTCAACATGTGACTGAGCCTTTCCTGACACATTTTGTCCAGTAGACAAAAATCACAGGTGAGGCAGACTCTCCTCCAAAAACCTGTCTCTCCTCAAAACTCCTCAGTGTTCAATGGGACACCAGGGCTCACACCTGTCACACCTGTATCCACCAGATCTGTTCTGCCACAAGTGGGTCTTCTCTAGACAAGCCTTCTAAGTTGGCTTTGAAAAATTTCATCCTTTATTAATCCTCATTTCCTGTAATCCATCCACTCACTGAAGAGTGTCTGTCAATTTCTATTTTAAGGAATAAAAACACCAACGATAACGTTTATCTTCCTTTGTTAAATGGAAACAAAGCATAATCTAATTTTTAAAATACCATAAGCAGATAATCAAAATTCAACAATCGCATGCCCTGACTCAACTAATTTCCACTTCAAACGACAAATCCAACGTTTGCTTTGGCAATGAACAGTGATGCTTCGGAGTGAGGAGGCAATCTGCATGCCACATTCACTCTGCTAATTTACTAAATTAAGTGGCAAGATAATAAAGAAATGGTGTTTTGATGAGAACATTCTAATTAAAAGAAAATCTGAGGATATAAGGCTTGAGTTCTGCTAGCTCAGAGAATGTAAAGAACAACAAAGATGTTGTTTAAGGGATCATCCACATTCCCCCGCCCCGTCCACATCTTTCTTTCATGAATATTTGTCCACAACACCCATCATCAGTAAGCTTCACATATTTGCTATAACTTGTCAATAGTAGCAACCATTTGGAGGCTTTTCTGAAATATTTTCAGATGCTCTACATATATTCTATTCTGCATGTAAAACCCCTGTAAGGTGGGAGAGACAACAGATGGGGGGTTATGGTTCAGAAAGGTGAAATGGAGGGATTTCAATCCAGATGATTATGTTGAAACACTCTGGAGTCCATATGCATGAAGCACCATGCCTAGTGAGCCTCAGTTTCCTTCAGCAGGAAGTTGGTTGGCCTGACCCTGCCTGCTCACCACTTGCATTTCTAGACTGACCTATTTGTAGAAAAGGAGTACTGATGAGCAGTAGTCCTGCATATTGAGCATTACAGAACTCCAGTCATCACTGGTTCTGGTGACCAAGTAAGGCATACATAGGCTGATTAAGTTAGGTGGGGCCTAAGAGGTAACAAATATGAATCTAATATGTAGGATAGACTCTATTTTAGTATGAATGGTGTTATATGGCTCTAGATTAGAAAATACAAGGAGGAAAGTTGACTCACTGTTGAGGATATAGACCTGGGCTGGTTCTATCAGCATGAAAGGAACTTTGAGCTCATTGGGGTTAGGCCTGATAGCATGCGGGTATGGGAGAGAGAATCTGCATCTCCCTATGTAATTGAGGTGACCATGGGCCACTGAGCGGGGAACAAGAAGGAGGCCTCTCCTCTTGGTTATCACCCCCTTTTATTTAGGAACCAGGAGCCCAAAATGGTATCAAAGATGAGTACCTATCCATGTTCATGGGGCTGAGAGAAGACTTCAAGTGAGCATTTCTTATATGATTTAGGGGGCTACAGTCATATGCTTGTAGGCCCTCACCAAAATCCTATATGAGAGAGCCAAGAAAACATGACAGTTCCTTTATGGAGATAAGGCAAAGCCTTAAAAGATGAGGAGCCGACAGGTTTAGTCAGAACAGTTGGTGTCACCAATGGCTTTACAGAGCATGTAGTGTTTTAGGTACTGAAAGATGAACAGAACTTTTCCAAGTAGAGGGAAAGAGGAACAGAAAAGAATCGGCTCCACAGTCAGCAGGAGACAGAGGCACCGATGCAGAGATCATGCTGGTGCTGTCCTCAGGCCTCCAGAGAGCCTACACAGTTGCCCATGGGTCTCTGTGGGTGGACTGGTTCCAGATCCTCTCTCAGATACCAAAGTCCATTGATGTTCAAGTCTCTTATGTAAAAGCCTAGTATTTTTCTATAACCTTTGCACATTTTTCTCTCTACTTTAAATCTTGTATACTAAATACAATTAAATACTATGCAAATTGTTACATTGTTACACTGTATTATTTAGGGACAATGACAAGAAAAGGTCTGTGATATTTGGTATAGACATAATTTGCTCATGTTATGGCTGGTTGAATCCAAGCATCTCTAAACCAGCTACCACTGGTTCAGAGAGAGAAATAAATGCAGATGCCACAGGAATAACTTTGCTCACAATCCCAAATAATGCAACAAGCTTACCCCTTGGGCCTACAATGTTGTGCTGATGATTCCATTTAACATCTATAAAGCAAGAGCTAAGACTTAAGGTACTAGAGAGAATCCCATGTCATGCCTTATCTAGGCAAGGATGGTGTGGTTGTTTGAATGAGAATGACCCTCATAGGCTCCAAGCTTCTGAACACTTGGTCCTCAGTTGGTGGCATTGTTCAGGGGGAGTTGTAGAACATTTAGGAGGTATGGCCTTGGTGAACGAAGCACACCACTGGGAGAAGGCTTTGAGAATTCAAAGCCACATCCCATTTTGAGTTTCTCTCTCTGCTTCCTGTGTCTGCTTGAAGATGTGGGTGTTCAGCTTTCTGCTCTGCTCACCTCTGCCACCATGCCTCCCTGACATGATGGCTCTTACTCCTCTGGAACTGGAAGCCAAATAAACTCTTTCTTCTATAGGTTTTCTTTGGTCATGGTGTTTTATTACAGCAACAGAAAAGTAACTAATACAGATGGGGAACTCTTTTGTTGCAGATACCTACATGGTCACTAGACCAAAAACTGCTGCACCCTGAAGGACATGAACACCAGATTAGCTCTGCTTTGTGAACAAAGGTCCACTCACTTCCCATCTGTTATCTAGCATTTTCCTCCAAGACAAGACATTCCATCAGGAAATAAACAATGTGATGGCCTCAGGAAGTCCCTGAAACTGATCAGATTGATTAGGACCCTCCCTCCCCAAGTATATATAAGTCCTAAGGTCTGCTGAGAGACACTATCAAGGCAAGCTGATCTGCCTAGAGAAGGCTCAGGCCAGCTGAGTTGCCTTAGAAGAGACACCCTCCAAACTGTTGAGCTGCCTTCAGGCTGGGCATTATGCTCCAGGCTTCCTGCTTCCATGTGCTGTCACCCATGCTAGGGTGGGCTTTGGTGATACAACTGTCTTTGAGTCATTTCTGCGTCAATAAGCAGCCCCTTACTCATATCCCTGTAAGGGACCCTAATAAGACTCACTAGTTCACTAAGTTAGAGTTTGGTGGTATCCTTATTTGATCTTTGTTGGTTCCCTATCTGGGGTAAGTGGATGTTTGTTTACATCTCTCCAGAACAGTATCACATAACACCACTGTCCCCTGTTGAGGACTTTGATCTGTCAGGACAAACACTCAGAAGGTTAGCTCAAGAAAGTCCTGGAACGAGGCCCCATGGCCACTTAAGCCACTTGGTTCTACTCACAGCTAGCATGGCATTCCAGTTTGTTATGGTTCCAAAAGTTCACCCCTCCTTCATTCTAAAGCCAGCCTCTGACTTTGAGTGGGCCAGTAGCTGTGAGCAAATGGGGCTTATCGGCAGACTTTGTCTTTAAATATTATGGAAACACTGATCATCAGTGTATAGCAATCAGCCAGGACTGCCCAGCTTCTGCCTAGAGCATGGGCTGATGTAATGTTCTGGCTTCACAGGGGCCCAGACCTCACCAGCAGTGCTAAAGGAACAAATGCTGCCTCAGTGTCAGGCCAGGGATGAAGAATTCCCTTCAGAATCTTTACATTCATCCTGTCTTTGGACCAAAACAGTCCACAGATCTCTGATGTCCTCAAACCCACAGGTTCCAAAATAGTAGTGCTACAACTCAATTGCTGTGGGTAAGCAATGATTTAGAGATCCATTCTGACATGCTCCCCTGCACAACTCTCAAGCAAGCAGTATTGTGTAGCATGCCCCTCATCCCTGGATATGAACAGTAAGCTGGCCAACAGCAGACACTAGAGCTGGGTCTGCAAGTCTGGAAGGTTTGCAGTCAGTCACGCTAGGGGGAATAGCCGAATGGAAAGGCTCCCAAACATCTGGAACTGTGCTTCAAATTTCAAAGTGATTCTGCAGCTTGTACAACTTTACAATCTTGGCATTTGCCAAATGCTTATGTTTTGCTTAATCTGAAGTTAGGAAAGGACTTCAACTCTCTCACAATATTACTAGAATGGCTTTATTTCTTCTTAAAAGGATTTTTTTTTGCATAAGGAAATTTAGCCAGCTTATGGCCCAGAGAAATAGGGAATAACAGATCTTGATCAGCTTTTTTAACACCCTATACACATGGTATTAATATCTGCCCTTCTAAGCAAGCGTCCCCTTATCTTCCCTGAAGTGGCTTGTCAGGCCCAGTGAGCTGCCACTGGCCACATTCCTCTCACCTCTCCATGAACACTCCAGGTTTATGCCTTTTAAGACACAGAATCTGAGACAGATGGGCTGGATACTCAAGTCCCATGGGATACTGACCAGGTTTAAAGTGCTGGTCATGTATTCCTTCCCATGGAGCTGCCTTAGATTCAATCAGAAAGTGACTGGTTCCCCCCCTCCCCCACAACAGTCATGTCACTATTAGGCTAATGGGCACATCTTGTATGAGAGGTCAGTATTGCAGGAGGCTGTTTATAGCTGGGTAAGACTGTTGATGGATTTTTCCCCCCAGAAAGCCTGCATAGCACCCTCTGGCACTATAAATGGTAGCCAGAAGAGAGGAAGATTCTATATCAGTTCCAAAAACAATCTTTAAAGCAAGTAAAAGCTCTCTTTATGTCATTGCTGTGTGTTAAAGGCCTCTGTGGAGTGATGATCACATTGACATGCATGAGCTTCCACTGTGATAGACACACGGTCAGTGTTGAGGAACAACACCCATACCAAGGACCTATCCAGTGTGGGGTGTGCAGCATCAGCTGCCATCATATGAAGTCCCCCCAGTCATCCTTCCTAGTATCTACCAACTGCACTCCCGGATATGCCTGTACCACTGAGACACAGCCTGGGCTGTGGAAATCTGCTACAAGGGGGGAAAACCAATAACCAGGATGCTGTGAAACCTTTTCAAACTTTCAAGTTCAACAAAACCCACCATGCATGCTTTCCAGTGTCTCCACATCTACCCCTCTCCTTGAAAGCACCATTTTCTTCCTACTTTAGAACTGCATGCTGGAAACACTCTTTTGTAACCATATCAAATCTCTAAGTACTAAAGAGCTTTGCAATTAAGATGAAAATCTCTGTAACATTTGCAAGAACCCTCACAGGTTAGAACAAAGGACCTTCAAACATCAGAAGACATGGCATTCTCTTAAATAGTTAGGAGCAGCAACCTACTCTGGCAATGTTCAGGGAGCTGGTGGCTTCGTCAACCTGGATGGGAAAGTCACATTTGGCCCCTTGCCCACGAAGGCAGCAAACTACATTCATCTGTTATCCTCTTGTGTCCGACAGCCAGATGGAAGGGAGGAAGGAGCCAAAGTGCTCAGGGTGGAAAGCACTGACAGGGATGGTGCTCACTCCTTAAGGAGCGTCCAGGAAACTCAGACAGACCTCCACCCTGTCCTCATGTGTAACAGTCCATTCTGACATTTGAATGACAGGCATATCACTCTCCCTTTCTATAACCAAATCTGAGTGCCATTCTGATTTTGCTACTTGGGTTTTTATGCTAAGATAAATTCTTGCCTCAGTATGAGCAATTCACAGTGCAGATGTAAGCTGCTATTACAACTGTCCCGTGGAGTTAAGAACAGGGGTACACTAGGATTTGTATTTAACCAGTAATATAAGACTCAAGAACAAAAATCATTGATGAAAGTCATTTGGTAGCACTTTAACAGCCTAGTGTTGGGGTTGGATCCAGAGCCCTTTAAAAAGTCACTGGCCATTCCCTACTGAACACTTCTATCTCATTTTGGAGGTACTAGCATTCCCCCACAGGTGTGGAGGCTCATATCTGACAAACAGGGACACCACCAAATAAATAATAAAACAAAACTTCCTGTTATTAGAAAAATTTTCTGTCTTTTCTTCATTATCCTGAGGCTTTCCATTTCCATACTGATGGCAATGTTCTGCACTTGAATTCTTCAAGCATGGGCACCACTTGTCCAGAGTCTTTCATGGCCACCTTATGAGACACCACAGCTCTGGAATGTATGTTGGGGTGTCTAAATTAAGGCTGGTAATGGAGAATAGGTCATGCAGAGGAGACTGTGAGTTTCTTCATTCATCAATGACTTCTTCTACTCTGCTTCCTCCTAACACACACAGGTCTGGGACAGGGCACCTCCAAAACTCTACTGGTCAGATTCCCTACCTGCTGATAGCAGTCACACCCTACCTTATGCAGAACCCAAATGGCAAAAGAATTTTCAGAGTAAGAAACTGGCTGGGGAAGATTATTCACTTTTAAAAAGATTTATCAAAGCTTTTGTTAAGCAACAAGTATGCCTATCATGTAAAGAAGGATTAATTTACAAATTTATACACATCTTTAAAACCATGAACATGACAGGCATATGCAAATTAAAATGGAGAGATTTATAAAGTGGTAGAAATAATAAAAATGTATTGCTAACAAATTTATTCATATGGTGGAGAAATTCATTTCTGCAGGGCTGCGGCTTCAGGCTGACCCACTTTCCCAGTGGAACCTTTGTCCCTACTCTGTGTCCCAGGAACTCTGGCTCCACCCATGGTAACTATAACTACTATAAGACCCACAGGATTCACCTCCTGAAAATATCCAGTCTCTGGAATCCTGGAGCCTTTGGAGTAATTCCTTAAGTAAATATCACTGTATGTTGGGGTGTCTAAATTAAGGCTGGTAATGGAGAATAGGTCATGCAGAGGAGACTGTGAGTTTCTTCATTCATCAATGACTTCTTCTACTCTGCTTCCTCCTAACACACACAGGTCTGGGACAGGGCACCTCCAAAACTCTACTGGTCAGATTCCCTACCTGCTGATAGCAGTCACACCCTATTCCAGCTTTGACATGACTTGTCCATCACTTGAAATTCATGCCCTTTTCAAAGTGAAATCATAAAATAAAAAACAAAACACCACCAGGGTATACCAATTAGAAGGATATTTCCACAGCTTTGATCTTGGATCCAGTGTTCAGCCACCTTCAGTTAAGCCCTCGATGACAAATGCTTTTAGGCAGTGTCTAAGCTGAAAGAAAAACACATCTGTGTCCAGATACGGTACAGGTCAAGGCTGTAGTGTCGTGTACTGCTATGCAGGTTTAAGAACTGAATTGACTGACTATATAAAGTTCAATCTGCAAAGAAGTACTTGTTTATATTTGACTTCTGAAATGCAGTGTAACAGGTACACTTTATTTTGAGCCATTAAGAGAAAAACAAAACTTTCTGTTTATTTCAGTGAGAACTGAGAATTAAAATTTCATATTTACAAACCAAACTGTACTACAATAATCACATATCTGTGCTTCCCAGAAGCAGCAGAGAGCACTGATTAATTATTATACTAAAGTCATACATACCAAAAAGCAAACTGGGTAGAGAACACCTAAATCATAGACATAAACATGAAGTATGTGCCATATACACAGTGCATTAAGCTTCAGTTTACCTATGATTTGTGTAACTGGAAATTCAAGTTATTTTAATCAACTAGCCTATCAAATAGTAATTTTTTTCCAAATATTGCTCAATGGAGTCACCAAGAGGGAACGCAATCCTGCCACACCAGGTTGGATATGTCCTAAACCTCCTGCTAGGTTATGGGTCCACAGACTCTTACCTGCACTGAAATCTTTCCAAGTGCTTCCATTATGCCGGCCAGTCATGGCACATGGCTTTGTCCCTGGAGAGTAAACATCACCAGTCAAGGCACAAATTCAGAGAAGAAGCAACCACATCAGATCAAAATGCAGGAAAGAGGGGTCTGCTCTCTCTCCATGGGGCCCGGGAGCTGCACACTCATTCTGCTGTGTGTGTGATTTGCCTTGAAGATCAGCAACAGGCTAGAGAAGCCTGGGAGGCTCCTGATGGGATTTTCAGAGAACTCTGACCAGCACGGCAGGGCCCAGAACAGTATCACAGGATGAGATGTAGGTGAGCCTGAGTTCAGGGTCACCCCAATTGCTTGCTCATCTCAGCCTGGCTACTGAAACTTCCAGGGTGGCATTTTACTGACTACTTTACTTTTGAAAGACAGCTCTAAATGGATATATACAGCCATTTAAATGTATATATTTCCAAACACAGTTTTCTCTGTAACTGATAGGCCAAAATTGGGTATCTCCTTCCTGACAATGTTAGATGAAACAAACTGCATGAGTTAGGGAAAAAGTAACATCCCTAACATCTGACTGTGGCCAGAAGGCAGCAAACCATCTCTGAAGCCTTGACTCAGCAAAGCCCAGATCGACCTGGTAAATACAGTGTTGGATGAATGAGGACCAAATGGAGGGACAGTCCCGAAGCCCAGGCTCAGAAGAGCACCAGGCTCACAGAAAGGGTTTTAGTGGTATTTTCTTTTCTGTCACATGCATTTGCCTTGGTCAAGATAACTGAGTAGCATAACCTCTAAGACCACAAAGTTCTGTGCTTCTCAAGAGCAGCAGAGAGCGCTGACTAGATTGCACATCCTTCCACACTGCACATAAAGGAACAGGAAGTGGTGGCAGTGGCGTGCACTGGACTATGCATCCTGGTTTGCCTGGAAAATCAATGGTTCTACCTCTTAGACCAAGATGCACTTTCTCTCCTGCTCTCCTTATTAATACCTAGCTAGTACCCCACCATTCCCCTGATATTCCAGCGAAGGGAAGGATACCAGGAGGCCCCCAGGAACAGGTGGCAACAAAGAGGTCTTTAAGACCCCACCTCTAGCCTCCTAGCAACCTCAACACTGTTTTGGAGAAACTGCTTTATTCTGAGACATTCCTAGTAGGAGGATCTGCTGAGAAGTGGGGTATGGCACCTTAAGCCCATAAAGACACTGGGCTGTTATCTTCATCTGCCATACCAAAAAGTATGCAAGAAGTAAGAAAAAATAGAAATCTCTGTTCAACTGGCAGAATTCAGAAGTAGCAGATTTTCAACATAATAAAAGGATTTTTAAATTTAGCTTTTATTTATTATTAGTTTGTGTTTGCACTTGTGTTTGCACATGTGTTTGCACATGTGTTTGCACATGTGTTTGCACGTGTGTGCACGCACGTGTGCTTGCATGCGTGTGCGCACGCAGCACTGGCACACATGTGGAGGTCAGCAGACAACTTTCTGAAGCCATTTCCCCTCTGAGGCATTGGATGGGGGTACAGGGGCTTGAACTCAGGTTTTTACCTGCTGAGCCATCTTGCCAGTATTAATCACAATGAAATATAACTCTGTTCAACAATATTTTTCAGGCAAGTTTATTTTTGGATTTTTAAATGGCATCCATACTCATTTTGCTGGTGTTAATCACAGCAAGGCAGGGGCTCACAGTTTTTGTTTTGTTTGGAGTGCTTTCTTTTAAAATCAAGAATGATCAAGAGAAGAAACATCCACCCAGTTCTCTTTTTCTTAGCTTCCACTAGCAAGGTTCAGGAAAACACTCAACCAAGGGAGAGCAAAGTCCATCTGCGATCCTCTCCATCCTCAGTCCTGCTCCCTCTCCACCCCTTTCCCTTGCCTAGTCCAGACCATGCTGTTCAGCTCCAGGAACATCCTCTCATCTGCACCTCAGCCTCAACCCCTCCCTATTCCAGGATTCTCTCAGAGATCCTTCACACTGTCCCTCTGCTTTCTGAGGCTCCTCTGCCCATAATCCACAGAGCCCCAGTCTTCTCAGCCTTGGGAAGCCAATGTAGCAGCACCTGGTATTCCACTATTAACCATTACCTTATAAGAGCTGCATCTCCAACCAGCAAGTATCCTTTGGTCTTGATGATCACTACCTCGTTGTTTAAGTACTTCAGGCAGGAAACATTTGCATGTTTCGATATGGAATCCCCTAAATAATGTGAACACTGTTGTTTCCTAATGTGCACCCACCCCTTGAAAAGAGAACCATGGAAAGATCAGGTGCAGGGCAAGCAGTGTCTCCCATTGGCCAGTAGTAAGCAGAGAAGGCCCGTCATCTGTCAGATGACTTTAGGAAGGACTACTGGAAACTGGACTTCATCTTACCAGCAATGGAGACATTTACATAGGTGCATTTGGATAAAGGGAAGAACTTTGGATATTCTATAGTTCAGTGGGATAACTGTGTTGATGATTATCAGTTTCAAAATGTCTAGAGAGGGGAGCTAGTATTCCCTATCCAAAGAGAATATACACATTTGTACATCAGTGTACAGATGGCTGATAGATGATATATATATATATATAGAGAGAGAGAGAGAGAGAGAGAGACAGAGA
>NW_008350329.1:739021-776955 GCF_000622305.1 Nannospalax galili
GATAGATGATAGATAGATAGATAGATAGATAGATAGATAGATAGATAGATAGATGCCAATTACCCTGATCTGATCACAATATATATTGAACTGTCACAATGTATCCCATAGATACATCCAATTAGTATGAGTCACTTAAAAAGAAAATGTATTTTAAAGAATGGTTCCACTTTGCTTTTTGTTTGTTTGTGTTGAGAAAAAATCTCCCTGCAGCCCCAGCTGGCTTGAACTCACAGAGATCTGCCTGCCTCTGCCTCCCCAGTGCTGGGATTAAAGACCTGTGCTACCATGCCCAGAATGGTTCCACTTTGTATAAATGACTGACTTCTGAGGAAGAAGTAGTCGAGAGGCTACAAGCAGCTAGAGAACAGATATGTAAGAACATTACTACACCCTGGGAATGAATCCAGAAGATCATGGTACCAGAATAGTGAGCTGAGCAACTGATACTACGAGAACTGACAGAAGCATCTTAGCAAGTGATTTCATTGTTGTCCTAGTTTGTTCTTCATCGCTGTGACAAAACACTCTGACCACTACCAACTTGGAGAGAAAAGGGTTTATTTCTCTTACATCTCCCAGGTCACAGTTCATCAGGGAGCCCAAGGTAGGAACTCAGGGTAGGAACCTGGGGGCAGGAGCTGGAGCACAGGCCATGGAGGAATGCTGCTTACTGGCTTGCTCCCCTGGTCCCTGCTCAGCCTGCTTTCTTATGCAACACAGGCCCACCTGCCCAGGGGTGGCACCACCCACAGTGGGCTGGGCCATCCCACATCACTCATCAAGCAGGTGCCCCATGGACATGGCTACAGGCCAGTGCAATGAAGGAAATTCCCCAATTGAGTTTCCCTCAACCCAGGTGTGTCAAGTCGACACTAAAGCTGTATCCAGCACAATTGTGTAGACCTAGAAACTGCAGATGGAGAGTCACATTGAGCCTGAGGTCTGAGAAGAACTCAGGTGTTAGGATATCTAGGCAGCCAGGCCATAAGTTCACTTAACATTCCTATTTATATGCAGACACCAGTCTTAGATCTACTATGGAACCAGCCTAGTGGTCTTAGCTCTGACTCTGCCATGGTGATGTTACCTATGTCTTCTTGGAGTGACACTATGAGTGCCTCACTTACCCCTAAGTGGTTCTCAGGTCTATCTATCCTTTTCTGGACATTTCATAACTACACCTGGAAATGCAGATAGGTCCCCAGGCCAGACTGCAGCAATCTCTTTATCTGCTCAGTAACTCTGGCCTGCCAGACTACAGTCATAAGTGACCCAGCACTGAAAAGAGGTTAGTGAGACCACACATCAATGTTTAAATTTGACCAATGCTACTTCACTTAAAATTCTGCTGAAAGTGATCTGAACTCACAAAGCAGAGGACAGTGCTGATGAGATCAAAATGTTGAGCTAACTGGTCTTCCATAGCCTGAGTCTGTGCCCCTTGACACTGGGGTCCAAGGACATGGGACTCAGAAACAAGGCCCAGAGACAGGGGACAGGGAAGCCACGACTGATAATGTGGGGAGACCTAGTCTTCAGGAAGAAGGCAAGACAGTCTGTCTCCAGCAGCACTGAGATTGTATGTTGGGATTGATGGGGGGGAGGATTACTCACTTTCAGGGCAAGACTTTCTCTTAAGTTCAACTGTCTTTATATAAGGACATGGGACTCAGAAACAAGGCCCAGAGACAGGGGACAGGGAAGCCACGACTGATAATGTGGGGAGACCTAGTCTTCAGGAAGAAGGCAAGACAGTCTGTCTCCAGCAGCACTGAGATTGTATGTTGGGATTGATGGGGGGGAGGATTACTCACTTTCAGGGCAAGACTTTCTCTTAAGTTCAACTGTCTTTATATATAAAAAAATCCATTTCTTATTAAAATATATTCTTTCTTACAGAAAGACTCATTGTTTTTGCTAATAACACTTAGATGTTGATGCATGCGGCTCTAATCTGTATGTATCCGATTATTACTACTCATGATCAGTTGCACTCAGATCCTTGGCACCTGTGTATGGATATAAAGTCATTGGGTAGATTTCAATGGTTATGTTTATCACCTCTACTACTTATCATGATGTAAATTTTTATGCTTCCTCCTCAAATAAAGCTCATTTTTTAATTTGTTGATTTTTTTTGTGTATATCACACAGAACATCCCAAACAATCTTACTCATCTATATACCCACTTCCTAGATGGCACCTTCCCATAGGTGCCCCCACTAGAGCCCTTTTACTCTGTCTTCCCTGCTACTGTCTGCTGTGGTGTTGGCACCCCCAGCCGTTCCCCGCTACTTGTCTATCTGGTGAATCTAGTCAGCCTAGAGGTCTTTGTTTTAGGAAGGTCAGCTGTTCCTCATCTAGCAGCAATCATGCGACTGTCTTTTTTATGATGATGATGATGATCTTTCTGTAGACTCATGCACTATGGAAATCTTTTTAAGGCAAAATAATTCCTGAACAGCAGGATGAGCCCAGACAACACTAAGATAAGTGAGAAAAGCTGAGGGACACAGAATATGTAGGATCTTATGTCTGTGTCTGGAACAAATTCAGAGAAGTGAGAGAAGGATGCCTCAGTGGCTGAGTTCCCACCTGCTCTTCCAGCTCCCAGAGGCCAAACACATCTTTTGTCCAACAGAGATTCTCCAGGAGGAGGCTGTAGGGGAGGCTCCTATCCTGTCTATCTCACTACAGGCTTGGACTTCTGAATTAAGTGGTGTTTGCAGGGAGCATGCACCACCACTGTGACTGGGAGTGGCCCTGCATGAGCAGCAGAAACTGCTTAGTATTTCCTCTTAGTGTTAGCTATTACAGTATCTGCCCACAAGGCATCAGCCACCCATAGGGACAAAGAACCTGAATTACAGACTGACATCAGCTGTTCTAATCACCAGCCACCAGCATTTCAGTATTGTTACTGCTCCCTCCCCTTCCTACTTATAATCTCTACTGATTATGTCACCAAAAAGTGACTCTGAGTTTGGCTCCACCAAACACATACAACAACCTGAAAGCCTCACATGTTATCATCTGTATCCTGGGACAAACCCTAGCAGAGCCCAGGCCAGCCCTGCTGCTTGTGTTCAATGGAGTATCTGAAACACACAAATCTCTCTACTGCCTTCCTGGTGCTGATGCTCATGAGAGGTGGGAGGCAGGGAAGTGGGAAGATTTTTGCAGATGCTACAAACCTCTGAAAAACACACAGGATGCTACATTAGTGCTGTTTCCTACAAGAACTGAGCCATGCAATCTAAAAGCAAACTGCTCAAAGAAGAGGCAAGGGAGAGCAAGGAGTGGGAAGAAAACAGCACAGGGCCACACCACATCCTCCCCAAGGGTAGAGCTGCCTGGGGAACACCTGCAGAACAAATACCTCTCCTTTTGGTCCAAACTTTACAAGAACTCTAAAGAGGCAAGACTCCTGGACTTATGACAAGGAAGATGACGCTTAAGGAACCCGCTTCCCAGAGGGTAGGCAATCCCGGCTTACAAGTACATTTTGATCAAGGGTTTTTGATAAATCACTCTTCTCCTAAACACAAAAACACTGTCCAAGTGCTCTGGGTCTGCAGAGCCTTGGGGCAGGAGGAAGCTGTGGTTCACTGCTGGAGGTCAGTCCCACTGATTTACCTACTCTAGGCATGCAGTAGCCTAACATGCCCCGTGTTAATCTATAGCAATTTCGTATCCTCAGATAAGCGGCCCTCAGACATACATGATCAAAGAGCAGGAAGCCACCCCCATTCCATATATGGGAAAGGGTGCTGTAACTCCTCTCTTTCTTTCTCTCTCTCTCTCTCTGTCTCTCTCTCTCCCTCCTCCCTCCCGCCCTCCTCCCATATATACACATGCACGCAAATAAGCACACATACAAATACCTAAGTACATAGACGGAAAGCCTATCCAAATTGTGTTCACATATATACACATATGCGCACACATACTACATACCACATTGTACACATATACACAGCCCACATACAGACACATGCCATACACCATAGACCATGCAACTACACACTCACATACTCACAGACATCTTCCACCACCATATATAGACAAATCACATGCACATACACATACTATATCTTTAAGAATACCCTACAACACACTTGGCAAGTGTGGCCATATGGCATTGTAATGGTCCTGGCACAAAGTCATCAGGCTTTGCCAATGCCCCATGTGATCCCTGACTCAAGTCTATACAGAGGAACCCAGGCAATTCCCTGATGACTGTCTGCTATCTTTGGACACATTAAAGCCTAAGGCCAGCCAGCTGGCATTCTCACAGAACTGAATGATTATTGACTCAGAAGTCACTATCTGGACACTTCATACTAAACACTCCTGGATTCTCTTAAGTAGAGACACACTCCTCTAACACAGCTACAATACAGGAAATCAAACCCTTCACAGGATTAGTAAACCACCAATGTCCCAAAGCTACAATGGGTAGGTTAGGCCAGCCCAGCCCTGATATAACTTTTAAAAAATATTTTATTGACTTATTTTTGTTTTGTGTGTATGAGTACACTGCTTGCATGTATGTAAGTGTACCTGTGTAGTGCAATGCCCACAGAGGTCAGAAAGGAGTACTGAACCCCTTGGAACTGGAGTTAAGAATCATTGTTAGCCTCCACGTGGGTGCTGAGAATCAAACCCAGGTCCTCTGCAAGAGCAGCCAGTGCTCTTAACCCCTGAACCATCCTCTCCAGCCCCCACCCATGTCACCCTTGACGACAGTCCAGCTGCTCCCAAAGCAGCGACAATGCAGGACTCTGTGTCTCTTAAGTTGTAATCTAGTAGGAGCTCTGGAAGGTAAGGGCATGCCACATAAAGGAGCTGAGTTCAAAGTCCCAACAGTCTTTTCACTCGTACCGTCACCCCACGGAGAAGGGTGCTCAGCACCTCTGAAGCATGGATTCACATTTCCTGACTTGCAGGCTTACGTGCTAAAAATTTAGGATACTATCTCTAGAGTATGCTTGGGGTCCCTGTTCCCTATCCTGTGTATGAACAGCTGCAGCTGAGGTCACAGCCCAATTTCCACCTTTCTCACTCTTGCTGCAGGAACAGCTGCCCAATACCGTGAGGGCTCCACTCATTCACTCAGTGAGTTTGCACTGTGGGCTGCAGTGCATTCAGTTTCTCAAGTCTAGAAGAAAGGACACAATAAATAAATAGACCAAGTCCTTTCCTGCTGAAAGCTTCATTTTATCATTTTCTTAGAGCTGGCTCTGCATAGCCTACTTGTCATTCAGCAGTTCTGAATTTTCATTTTGGGCTTTTTAATTGAATGTTCAGCCTGGATGTACATGCTGGGGATTTAATCAATAAATAAATTAGCCTGCACCATGTCCACATCCTCCATCTGGTGCTGACAACAGTGCTGAGCATGAAAAACTCTCTCTCTCTCTCTCTCTCTCTCTCTCTCTCTCTCTCTCTCTCCCCCCCCCACCAAAATGCCATACTATTTAGAATATTTCGGACCAAGATAGCTTTTAGATTCATCAAGTACAAGGCAAAGAGGTAATTTGTAATTCAAGGTTTCTCAAGAGCATATATGGAGTAATTTAGGAAATGAAAGGAAATTTTACTCCAGGATGAGTCTCAGATCTTCCTCTGAGGGAATAGCCTTCCTATCCCAGGGTACAGAACATAGCCTGAGAAGTAATCAAAGGCCTGCTTCAAGGGGCAAGAAGGGGAGGTATGGATAGGTGAGGGGATCTAAATACCATCAAATTACATTGTATGAAAAAATTTAAAAATCAATTAAAATGTTTTAAAGATAAATAAAATATTTTTAAAACAAGATCATCAGTAAAAAGGAAGATATAAAGAATCCAGAGATTGTTAGACTTCCCCAATGGTGGGCCTTAAGGACAAGCACTTGGGTATATGTTAGGAATCTAGGAATGATGCCAAGCACCATTCTCAAACACGTTACAGTAGTACTCCAAACAGGCAAATAATACCTCTTAGGTAACCTACCCTGCTCTACCTCCTTGACTTTACAACAGCAGGCAAGGACAACGGAAGGTATGGCTTGTTGTCCTAGAGAAAAGTGGCCTAAAATCCTAAGCCTGTGCTCAGAAATTTGTTCTTCCTGCTGTGACACTCAGGATAGCACCCAGGGCAGCCATACTTTTCTTTTACCCTGCCTACCAGGTGCCAGACACAACATCCCCTCTCCCACGGCTACCTCAGAGTGACTGGGCAATCAGCTTGCTCCCTGGCTGTGCTTCCTGCGAACACATAAATTGTGCTTCTGCCCTTCTGCTTTCCTTTCCATTTATTTGGGAATGTGTTTTCACTGAGCTGCTTCCCAAGCTCCTGCCTTTTGTCCACCCCTGGGCCTCTGCTCTATACTTTGCACACCTCTGCATCTTCCCTAAGGGGCAGGGCTGATGGTACAGTCCAGAGAGAATATCTCTACCAGACACATTCCCCACTACTCCACACCTCCAGTACCAGCATGTGACTGCCATCAGCTCACAGCACGTTGTGAAGAGGACTGACCTAGGAAAGGGCCTGACCTGAGTAGGATACTGACCTAGGGGGCTGACCCTGCTAGGTGCTCCTCTGGTCTCTGAGGAGCTGTGCTAGGCCAGCTCAACGGCTCCTCATAAGCAGCTTTGCACTTTGCTCTCTTGGGTGGAAAACTCTCCTTCCCTCACCTTTCCTTGGTGGACCTTCTTTCAACCACTTTAGCAAGGAATCTCATTCACTAAGCCTATCAGAATCAGTTTTTCTGTTGTTTAAAATACTTTTACTGACAAAAATAGTGATGCCAATGACAAAGAAAACATCAGCAGTATTTTCTTTCTGGTTTCAATGGTCAGATACTCAGATACCAGTGTTCTGAAATCCCCCTGTGAAGAGCCTTTCCTGCTATCTATCTATCATCTATCTATCTATCTATCTATCTATCTATCTATCTATCTATCTATCTATCTATCTATCTATCTATCTATCTATCTATCTATCTATCTATCTTGTTCCATATTAGTTACTTTTTGCCTCTGACAAATACCTAGTATAAACAACTTCAAAAAAGAAAACGTTTTGGCTTATAGTTTCAGAGGTTTTAGTCCTTGGTGACTGGGCTCCATTGCTTCATAGTGAAGTGGAACATTTCATCAGAAGGGTGTAGAGAAAATTCACTCACTTCATGCCAGGCACAGCGACAGGTAGAAGGGTCTGAAGACAAGATACACCCTTCAAGGCCATGCTGCAATTTCCCTGCTTTCTCTAACCAGGCCCTACTCCCTCACAGCCCCTTTAGCTGTGAACTCCAAGAGAGCCACCAGCTGCAGAATCAAGCCTTCAACACATGAACCTTTGGGGGAATGCTCCATATCCCAACCAGAACAGTGCCTTCTTCTTCCATCTCCAACCTGGGCCAGAGGCCAGGGTCTGTGTCATCCCACCATGCTCAGGGATGGCCATCACGTCTATCATACAACAGTTGTTCAGTCACTGCATGTGACATGAGTAAAGGAGGAAACATGAAGAGCTGGCTGATCCATAGGAAATCTCACACATTTAAAATAAAAACTAAGCTATGTGATGCCGAGAAGTGACATACCACGAGCCAGGCAGCAGGCCTACTGGTGCTGAATGGGGAGCCTTCAGAACAGCATTCCTCCTGTTCGCACAGCCCAGGGTGGGCTTGGATCCTGTAAATCCTTACTCTTCTCCGGGCCCTTGACCCCAGCCTTCCTAAGCTGCTCCCTGCTGTCTACATCCCCACTCTTCACAGCAACAGGCCCTTAGACAAGGGAGACATTGTCCTTTCCCATCACTTCCTGGTGGAGGTCTTGTTCTAGCCACCAAGCTAGGCTCTAGCAATTGGCAGGCAGGTGTAGCATTGACCTTAAGGAGTTTGGACTGCAGTGGGAGGACAAGAAGCAAGCCAGGAAACAAAATAGCTAAAAGATAGGATAAGAAGATACAGAAAATGATCAGGGAACTGTGACAGTCAGAGACCAGGTAAACAGAGGGAAGGGAAGGTGACACTCATGCCCCACAAGATAGAAGCTGGCATTGGAAAGATCCAAGGATTGACTTAAAGGCAGAAGGCACCATGGGTGCAAAGGTTCTGATGTGGGAGACATTCTCATTACAGTGCCTAAACAATCCAGCTCCTGCAGCTAAACTATATGTGACAAAGGAACCAGCAAATCAACAGGAAACCACAGATAGGAGTTAAACAGGGACAAATAATATTCTGACAAATCCCTGTTAAAAGTTAGAGTAGAAGCCAGGAAATTGGAGGAGGGCAAGGGATGATGCTGATATGAGCAAGAAAGATGATGAGGCAGACAACAGCAGACAAAGGGCTAGGAGTGTTGGGTTCATGAACCTGGCAGCCAGGTTGATAGGCCACTGCAGTGGAGCAGTGAGGACTTGATTCTTACACCTCCAGAGCCTCCCACAAATGTCTTACAGGCCTCCAGGTCTGGTCCACAGTATCTTCATCCACTTAGCATATGGGGGGAGGACTGCAGGGTGTTCTGCCACATGCTCAGGAGGGAGTCTTATTTGGAAAGGCAAGAAACTGGCCTTGACCTCCCCACAGACAAGCCCCCAACCCCCACTTCACCACTACATACCTCCAACTGAAACCTGTAACAATGCCCAGCATCAGGACACAGAGATACCCATACAGGGAATAGCCACAACCTGGCCTGATCCTGAAGATCACCATACTATCAGCTCCCACACGCCTCAAAGGCAGGGCACAGGCTTCCTAAGCCACACAACAAGGTGGTTAAGAAGCTTGTTCTACTTTTCTAAATAGCACTTCTTTCTGACAGGGCAATATCTGGCCTTTCTTACAGATGTGTCCCAGAAGGAATAATGTCTGCACCCACAAAACCAACCCAAAGTTCTTGGTGATGCTCTTGTGAGATCATGGCTGATATATTCACAAAATCATGTGGTCAATGAGGCTTCCCCACAGCTATCTGTGCTCCAAAATGTTGGCTTTCCAGAAACCAGCCAGGCAGCAGGCTCTGGTTCCAGGTAGCATACATTTAGGTGGCTTCAGCTCCATGGCCAGATCTGTGTAGACACATGCTTCCTCACTTAATGATTCTCTCAGTGCAAAGCCCAATTCCTTCACAAGGATAGCAAGCACAGCCCCTGTTCCTATTGTAGTGTAGGTTCTCAGGGTCTTGTGGAACCTTTTAACCCAGGTCTCCATTTCATAGTGAATTCAGCTGCCTTAGGTTCTGGAGACAACAGAGTGAGTCAAAATACAATGTAGTTGATGCTACCATTTGTGACCTTGGGTAATCACCAAATACCCCTGAGCTGCAGCTTCCTCATCTCACAGAGACAACAATAAAAACTGCTTCAAGGATCCATCGAAAAGCTTGGCTGATTGCCAGGTAGACATGTGTTAGGAGGCCTTCATCCTCACAGGTTAGAAGGTAGTTAGGGGGTCACTTCTACAAGGCTAGGGCACGTACACTTATTCAAGACCTGTCGTCCCACTTACTGGCTGTGGGGTGCTGTATGAGATGCTCTAAGTTTCTGAATCTCAGTTTTCTCATCTATATAGGACAACAGCAGTGCCTCTCTGTCCTAAAATGAACACGAAGCACTGATCTATTGAACCTGCACACAGCCTTGTACATCATCACTACTTGATGACTATTAGCTCAAATGATCATAATTCCATTGTCAATGGCCTCCTTTTCACATTTGCTCTTTGCTCCACTTTCTTTCCTTCCCATTTAGTGCCCATGTGCCAGACCCTGAGACAGGAGTTTGACAATGGTCTTGGTTAGGCTAGCACCTCTTGCCAGGACAGCTGCTTTAACCTCCTAACAGTCCTCCCATTGGATTGTTATTTGGGGGTGGCCCCAGCTCCTTCAGCGGGACTATGCGTGTCTTTCTCCCTAGTGAGGCCCTGGCCCTTGCCACCAGATTACAAAAACATTTGACAATGAGGTAGAAGAAGACAGGGATGATCCTAACAATGACACTTTATACAGACAGAACACCTTTCTTCTAGATTCCTTCCAACAGCTCCAGCAAAACCTACAAAGCAACTTCATCTGACTCGAAAGTTCCTCCTTTAAAATAATAGAAGAAAGACTTCTGGTGAGAATCACTGCTGGGGGTAGGGAGAACAATCCTAAACCACAAAATAGGCCTCTCCTGCTAATCAGAGAATCCATGGTCACTTTTCTGGAGTAGAAAGACCATGGCAAGAGGACATGAGCACAGTAGTCTGGCCACCAATGTCTGAGTCTGTAGTGTTCCAGACTAGGGAAGCTCCTGGCTGACCCAGAGGAGGATGCAGCCATGCCCAGGCATTGCTAGCAAAGAAATGCAGACAAGCAGTGAGATGCCAAACCACAGGCCCCACTCCCCTGGCTTTGGATCAGATAACAAGGCCAAACATCTGCAATTTCTGGTTGAGGGAAGAAGACCCTGTTCTTGGGTTTGTGTAGGTGATTTCAGAAGGGACTGACAGCAACCAGGGATGGTAAGATAGCATCCTCATTTTTTGGCATAGCTTATTCCCACCTTGAGAGGGTACTGCCTAAGGGCAACTGACACTAGCTTGATGAAGAGCTCCTGGGTTGGTATGGCCCTCATGCCCTTCACCAGCCAGTAGTCAGTGCACTGGGGGAAGACAGTGGGGAGGGAGGATGCTGGGTGGGAGAGGATGGTGTTAGTCCTAGGTTGCTAAGGCGTAGTAGTTAGCTAAATTCTCAAGGGGTCAAGAGAGTAAGGTAGCACCATAGCAATTTACCTAGATTTTGATGGCCCCTGACTGTTCATGAACAAACACTTTTGTTTCAATAAGTTAAAACCCAAACTACCAGGAAGGAACAGGCTAGCTTCATGGACCTGTTATTTCCACTGTGGTATAGGATAGTTTTACAGGGCAAAGTCTTGATCCATTTTGTGCTGCTATAAGATGTCTGGCCATTTATAAATAAGAACAGATTTATTTCTTATAGCTCTGAAGACTAGGGAGTCTAAGGCAAAGATACCAATATTCTGCTCTAGCTATGTTGTCCCCCTCTATCTTCCCATGGAAAGAGGCAGAAGTATTGGGGGAAGGATGGGAGCAAAGCAAGACATGAGTTATGATGCCTAATCTTGTTGTCATGTTGACTGGATCTGGTGAGACTGTGAGGGTATTTCCTGGAAGGATTAACTGGGAGGGAAGACCCTCTCCCAGAGTAGGCAGCACCTTCTGGGGTCATCCCAGACATACAGAGGGTTGGGGCTGAAACAGTGTTGCTTTCTACCTGCCTGCTTCTGCCTCCTGCTGGTGCATGTGCCTACCATGTGGCTGCCACTTCTGTTGCCATCTTTGCTGACATCAGAACCCAGCTATTTTGGCCTTCCAACATGGACTGAAGACGAGCAACCCTCTAAGAATCCTCCAGGCTTTCAGCACCAGAGTGGGAATGCTGAGGCACCCAGCCTTGGACTGAGCAGCTACCGAGTTCTCAGCTTCTCCAGTATGCAGACAGCCATTGCTGGACCTTTGTCTGTATTGTGTAAGACTATCTAGTAAATCGCTTTGTAACACTTATTCATTTGATAGGTTCTGTTCCTCCAGGGAACCCTGAATACACAGGGAAGGGAACTCAACTCATCTTTTCCTAACCTCTTCATGAGGACAGAGCCTTCATGATAAAATCTTCTCTTAAATGTCTACCTCTTAACAGAGCTGCACTGGGGATTAGGTTTCCAACAACACAAGAATCAGGACAACCTTCCCATTTGCCCTAAAGTAGGACAAACAACACACCTGTTGTTTCACATGGCATGGAACCACCTAATAGGCCTGTGGGACCCTACCCTGGGGACTTTTTCTCAGTCTCCTGCTATGTCACAAAAAGTTTGTTCTTTCTGCCTGATGGCTGGGATATCTATCTAACCTGAGAACTGACAGTCTCCATCCAAATATCAAATAGTTGATAAGTAAACCAGGAAGGTATATGCTCCCTGTCTGCACCAGCTTGACAAGATGCTTTCCCAGGCAAAAAACATTGAGAGAAAGTGGGCAAAAGAGGAAACATTTAGGCCCTAAATAGAAACTAGAAAATGCAACTTTAAACCTTGGGACAACATTATTTAAAGTAGAGACAAACTAGAATGGGCATAATTGTCTGAAAGGTGTAGTTATGTAAATTGTGGTACTTCCACAGCTATTAATGTCCAATCTTAAAGACATTTTAGCAAGAAAATGTGTCCTAATTAAATACAACATGATGCAAAAAGAAGAAGATACAAAATTTAATGTTTAACATAATTCCAAACAAATTTAGCAAACAGACACCTATGCAGAACCCCAGAATACTAACAAGGGCTTTCTACGTATTATGAATATAGAAAGCCTCATTTCCTATTTAAAATATTACTTTTATACACGTGTACCTTATATATATTCTGTAGTGAGTAAAGGTGATGTTTTTAATTTAGGAAGAGACATCCAAAAATACATATTCTTTTCAGATTGAAGAGTGTAAATATGGCTCAGATTTTGGCAGCTCTGAGGATGTGTGCTGAAATGGCCACTTGGAATGGGCAATCTCAGCAAGGTAAGGTTCCTCATTACTTTGGATTTTGGTGTTGACAATACTGATATGGAACCCAGGACCTAACACGTGCTAGGCAAGGTTCCCACCACTGAGCCACACTCCCAGGCCAGTGTCTTACTTTGAAAGTAGTGAAGATACCAGGCCTTGAAGCAAAGAGCAATTAGTAGGGCCAGAGGGGCTTAGGCCCCACTGGAAAGTGATGCAGCTTTGAAAATGCCCATGGCATTTCCACAAAGAGGAACTGCATGAGCTCAAAGGATAAGAGAGAGAGTTACAGAGCATGCCCAGGAACAGACAGGACTTTATGGCATCTCCTGGGCACTCCTCCAAACCATACTTCCCAAGAGTTTCCTGGACCTGAGCCTGATGAACAGAGGGCCCGCCACCCAACTCCCACAAGGCAACAAGCACTCCAAGCAGTCACAGAAAGTGAAATGTACCATCCATACCTGCGTGTTGAGCAGATGGGACTAGTCCACCCAAAAGTGACAGAGGCAGCTGCATGCAGAACATCAAAAAGCAAAATGACCTCCCTCCCACTCAAGCAGATGTAAAAGAGAAATGTCTGAGTTTCGTTTTCTCCTGACAGCCTTTTGTTGATGCTTTCCTGGCATTTCTCCATATTATCGTCACAGTATTTTCAAAGGAATTGTTGTGGCGGGTCGTCTCCTACTCACCCCACACTCATGACCTCAGTGTCTCTCGTTAGGTTCCCTCTGAGGCATTCTAGACTCCTCTCAGGTGATGATTTGTTGTGTGAGGAACTACACAAGCACTTGGAAATAGTGACACAAAACACTCATAAGGAGTGGCCCTGGCAGTTCACGCAGTGCTTGCTCTGCACCTGCTATGCACCCAGAAGTTGGGCATCCAGGGAAACCACAATAAGCATGCCGCCAGTTGAGTCTGCCCTCTGGCAAAGTAGGCAGGAATACACAAACATAAAGAATATGCGCATTTAAACCTTAAATTGAGGAAATAAAAGATAATTGTCATAGTCAGTCAAGAGGTTGTAGTATGCAGGATTCAGAAGCCAAGTCCTAAGCTGAGGGATGGCGGAAGAGCAGCAGCACTTTGCTTCCTTCTAGTCTAGCCAACAGAGCTGGCAGTTGGACCTAGGCCTGTGTCTTGCTCCCTAAGCCTGCACATGGGCAGCAGTCAGGCCTAGGGTCTATATTCTTACTCTCCAGGTCTGGGTTCAACAGAGCTGAAAGAGTGGGTTGGAAGAATCCAGAAAGCCTCAAGAAAGAGTTAAGACTTGAGTTAATCTAGAAAATGGTGGGCCTTGGGTGAGTCACAGCAGTTTGGTCCCATGGAAATGTTACATCCAGGCATAGGACATGCAGCACACAGTATGGGGGGGGTGCAGGACACAATTCTTGTGTGTTGAGGGGGCAGGTGGGGAGATCTGAGTATTTTAAGACACATAAAGGCTGGGAACATTTGAATCTGCCTCTCCTCCCATTCACTTAATGTCTATTTAGTGTGCCCCTAGGGTGCAAGAGAGGGTGATGGAACAGAAGGTCCCCACACTGCCCTTCTGTGTGTCTTTATTGTTAAAGAGAAGGAATGGCATGAGTCTGAAGACCCAAAGAAGCCACCTAGACATGCGCCACCAGGATGAAGGGAGGACCAGCTTCTCCAGAAGCATACAACTTCAATTATCTCCATCTGTTGTACTCAGCGTGGTCCAAGGACCAGCAGTTCTGGCATTACTAGGAGGATTCTCTGCTTAATCCTGAGTCCCAGGCATCCCCCAGTGGCCTGTTTGCAGAAGACCAGGAGAACTGACCTAGGTCCAAGCACAATAAAAGTCAGCAGCCAGAAAGAAGAAGACATGCAAAGGGCCTCATAGCCATCTTGCACTTCACAAAGCACCAGATGAGGAAACTAAAGCCTGAAAGAGTCAGCTGATTCTGCCATTCCTTGTTCCTAAGATTTCACTGTCACTTAGTTTTGAGCTGAAGAAACAAAGAAACCATATGTCCTGCTCAGCATGATACAGTCTATGTTGTGAAGTGCAGTAACATGACCATGTCCACAGCAAGGATGGCCAAAACAGGTAAAAAGCAATATGACTTTCCACCACTCAAAACCAAAGCCAAAGCAGTTAACTGTGAGGAAACCATCTGAGCACTACACAGCTGTCCCCTTATTAAGACCCTCATATGAATTCTATGATTCCCAACAACTTGTCAAACTGCCTTGGGTAGCATCAGAAACTGAAACTCACATACAACCAACTTCTCTAAAGAAGGCCAATAAAACTCTGATTCTAATAACTCTCTGAAATGGTTGTTTTAAAGACTCCTCTGTGGAGAAGCCCCAAAATGTGAAGTAAATAATGGGAAGGAGCCAGTAGGAGACAGCATGGAGCATGCGCTGTCCAAGCCATGTGTCAGCAGAGGATGGGGCTTTTGTCACAGGGTCTAGAGGGAAGATGGAGGAAGAGCTATTTAATCATTTTTCTTTTCATTTGACAGCCTGGAAAATCCCAGTTTGGCTTTGTAATGCCAGCTCTTCAGTTATAATTTAACACCTATTCCAAGAACAGTTGACGAATGTTACCGAGCTACACAATGCCATTTTCATTTGCCAATCAGACCAATTTTTTTTAATGTCCTGATAAGCCCACAAATAAATTTGTCAATTTATTCATAGCTGTGCTTTGGAGCCAAGATGCAATCTCTTAAGCTTTGCAGACACAGGGACTGCTTTCTTTATGGGACCTCCATCTGTTTTTCTATCACATAAAGATTTCGAGAAGCCCCTAAATAGGAAAGTGATTTCAGTTTTCCTATACTGGCTTCCTAGCCATCTGCTGTCTTATCCCATGTGTCATCCTTTATGACAACCATTCTGACATTGTTCCAAAGACAATGATTGGGGTCAGCAATCTCCCAGGTTCCTGGCAGGATTCTTCTATTATACAAGGAGAAAAAAAAAAAAATGGTAGCAAGAAATAAAATGAAACCATTATCCTTCTGTGGCAAAAACCTCGCCTTGCTAAAGTCTCACTCTGCTAGCAGGAAACAGAACAACCCTCCACAGAAAGAGAGTAGAAGAGGCATAAGACCTACAGGACAAAAGTTCTGTTTGAAGAGGTCACCTGGGGTGCCTAATAATGTAGGAAGGGAAAAATGCCTTTAATGACATCTCAGTAGGCTACCATACTTTGTAGCTTCACCAGATTTTAAGAGCTGGCCCATTCATATTCAAATGTTTCCTTTGTGAGCTAGTCTTTAGATGAGAATGGCTTTGCCTGTTCATGTTCTCTAATGCAACAAAAACTGTGGGTAGACTCCCTAGAACTCCAGGTCTCCAGTAACTCTAATTGGAGTTTTGCAAAAGCAATTACAGTTAATGTTAGTCATCCTGATTCTTAACTTCCTTTTTCTTCCATGACCCAGGGATTTGGATTCTGAATGTCTACAAGCACAGTACACCTAGACTTCTTTGTCTTTCTTGGAAACAGAAGTTCAAAGTATTATCTGAGTGAGATAGTTTTAATAGAGCATGAAGCTGTTGGAGCTGGTGACATCACAAGGGGGCACCAAACCATGCAGAGAACAATTCAACCAACAGCACAGAACTGCCAAAACCCTCTGCTTTCAAACAAGAACTAAAAGCGTGCGCGCGCGCGCGCGCGCACACACACACACACACACACACACACCACTTGGTTATTTTAATAAGCAGGTCTTTGAGTTGAGACATGGTACACTGAACTGGGTAACTAAGGGGTGCTCAAAAGTAAACTTGCCAGCAGTGTGGGCAGGGCTTAGGAATTGTAACTGAAAGCATGTAGCACCCTAGGACTGGCTCCTATGGAAAACTTCAAGCATCCTGGCCTGAAAGGTATGATTCCATGGGTCCACAGAGGTACCTCTGCAGGGGAGTAGACACTACCTGGATGTGGTGGGCTCTCAGAAATTCTTGGGCAGCCTTGATATACCTTTACAAAAGTGTGTCCTGCTAGGGCCACATAAAAATGTCTGTCTATTCATGCTGTTATTTTGAATGCAATTGCATGTGATGATCTGGATGCACTGAAAGTGTTTCTCTACGAGGGCACAAAGTATTGGGGTGCTTGATATCTGTGGGCAGATTTGAGGCCACCAAACTTTCACACAAGAGAGAATGAGTGATTATTCACTAGACTCAAATAGAGATCAGCTCTTTAGGGAAACTTAAAAATACAAAATTTGGGTTCAAAATTCTGGGCCATGTGATTCCTTCTCTTGTCCTAACCACTGGATAAACTCCCATGAGACCCGACTACTGTGTGTAACAGATGAGGTTCCTGAGCCCTGAGAGCAAACTGAGGCCAGACAGGAGGCTGCTGAGTGGAGGCTTGCATCAGCGGCAAGGCCTGGAAACAGACAGGGCACACATGTACCACTGATGGAAGCTAGCTTAACCTCAGGCTGGGAAGGTTAGAAAGACCTCCACCATCCTTTCCAGTGACAATCCATGTCACTGACTGCAACCCTTGAGGCCAGAAGGGCTTATGAACTCAGAAAGACTGCCATGTAGAAGAGCAAATGTTCCCAGCCTTGCATGGCCTGATTGTTCCCAGAAGCTCTTGGGCAATATCTGAGCCAGGATAGCTCCTCTGCAGGGATGTTCCTGAGCCTGCATTTCATACACAGCAACTCCTCCTTCAGAGAGACATAGAAGCTGCCTAGCCTCAGTCAAGTGAAATCCTCTAAGAAAGTAACTTTGAAAAGCCACAAATGCCAAGCTCCAGGCCAACTACCATGTCACTCCCTCACTCGCCAAAGGTCTACCTCCTAACATTAGAAGCATCATTTATTCCTAAGTACAAGATGAAGTTTATACTAACCTCTTATTTCTGAACCACATTTTATCCTAGGCAAACTCTTGCAGTCCACAGGACCTTAGATCCCAGAGCAGAAAAGAGAAGAACCAGTTGAAGAGGAGGATGGAAATGCGATGGGAGAAGGTACCCAAGGAGGTCAGAGACCATCTCCATACGCAGACACTAGAACCAAGAAGCAGGACACTAACTTGCAGACCCATGCCAGAGGATCCAGACTCTAATCCACTTCCTCACACTGTGAGCAGGTGTAAAAGCAGGGTTTGTTTCTTTTTTTTCTAGATCCCCAGAGAACTTGTGCCCTATAGAAGCCGCTGAGATAACCAGGGTAGATGACAGATCAAGTCCCATTCAGAGAATGGATGAAGGCTGGGCCTGACTCTAACAAGAAAAACGCATGGCACCCAAGCCCCCAGCTCCCATTGCCAGGCATCCAAGTGCTCTGCTTTTCAGGGGTTCTCCTGTGTGCACTGTTAATATGCCACTTCCAAACATGCTAACAAAGGGCACAACATGTTGAACAAAAGTCACAGGAGAATCAGTGGTTTATACCTTACGTCTAATTAAGAGAAAGTATTTTGTATGATTGCTTTGGGAAGGCTGTTATTGATTCACAATCTTGTTCAACCCAGCTATTAACACTTGATATTTCTGCAGGTTCCCGGGTGGCCCAGCAGGGAGAGGTGGGCCAGGAGGCTGCCCTCTGCTTCATACCAAATGTTTCTTCCTACATAGGGCAGGATATTCTTCCATTGTAGAAAGCCAGGTCCTGGCATTCTTTAAAAGCAGCTTTGTACAGGAAACTTTACTTTCAACCCCTGCCTCTTTCCAGGGCAAGTACAGAGCTGCTAGGGTCTGCTGTGGTGGTTAAGAGGGGCAGACCAGGCACAGGGGAATGCTGTTGCTTAGCACATAGGCAGCAGAGGTTCAAAGAGGCAGCTGGCTCCCACTAGACTACACATTTGATAGCATTAGGCAGAATGTTTTTGATTAGTTTCCCAAGCCCTATCACCAGGAAAGCAGATGAAGCTAGTATGAATTTTTAAATTAGGTACATTAAGAGCATCATCCTACTTAGGGCTACAGGTCCTTTAAACACACACACACACACACAGAAAGAGAGAGAGAGAGAGAGAGAGAGAGAGAGAGACAGCTTTGTTGCTCCATGGGGCTTGCACCCAGAGCTAAACACTGGCTGAGGAAAAATAAAATCAAAATCAGCAAAGCTCCAAAGATACAGTTTGGCCCATACAATTTGCAACAGGTCCCCACAGACTTACTTAGGTCACACCATGCCCTTTATCCAGTCAACACCTTCTTACCACTGCTCCGTATGTGATAGGAATACAGGTTTTTCTGTAGCACATACCCTCGGTGGCTTCCTCAAGGCAGGAGATAGAATATCTTTGAGATTTACAAGAGGGTAAGTGTGTGCTTCCCTATGCCTAAACCAGGCCGTCAATATGGGCAATACTAGACAACTTCCCTAAATAACAGTCACGGAGGCCAGAGCTTGGCCAACAATCACTTAATTTCACTTATTTTATTTCACGATATACTCTACAGTTTTGTTACCAGGCCCCAAATAAAAATTCCTTTCAGAAACAATCACATCAAGAAAACTAATGACACCCAAAAAATACAACCTCCAAAAAACTCTCTTAGGCGTGTCCACACATGCAAAAACCAAGGACCCCAACCTACCCCAGAGTTGTCCACCATAAGACCTGTGGGCTCAGAACCAGAGAGGCCACATTCATATGAACAGGACATAAGGCCATTCAGCCAGTAATAAAGGACTCCTGATAGCACAGAGAAGCCATAGTCCCAGTGTCACCCCACCCTGATCCCCAAGGTTCCTGCCTTGACTGCTCAGTGCTTTCCTCAGGTAAAACCTCCGGGCAGAATCCTGGGGAAAGGAGAGATCAGAAGCATATAGTCATCACATTGACGTGGATCTGAAGGTCATTTTATATGGGCTTCAACTGCTATTACATCTCAAAGAACCCTCTCCCCTGACAGCTTAGCACCTAGGACCCTACCAAGGACCAGAAACTCCTGGCTGTAGGGGAGCTGAATCAGGGAATAGAGAAAATAAACACAAGTTTTGGAGGCAAGCAGAGCCAAGTTCAAATCCCATCCCCACCACTACTACCTCTGTGACTCAGAATGACCACTTAATATCTCAGACTCAGAAATTGTTCTCTCACAAATCCCCTCCTTCCAGTCACCAGGTATGATACCTCCCTTAAGCCCCCTAGTAGTTATGAGAAAACATAGTTTTCCCTATCATCACCCTACCTCACCACCCCTATTGTTTCTTGTTGACAACACTATCACTTCTGAGTGTTCCCCTTCCTCCCTGAGCACAGTGCTGGGTAGAAGACTCAGCAGCACTCCACTTCTTCCCAGTCAGTGAGGCCCAGCTAGAGAGTGTGGTAGGGCCATAGGGTAGGTAGGAATCAGGAGTACAGAGAGGCTTCCAGAAGAGGTGACAAACAAGGGTCTTCCAGGTGAAGTTTGCAGTCTAAGTCCTGAAGTCAGAAGAGCTCCATGTTGGGAACCAGAGGCTTTGCAGGGTCGGGTTCCACTCCACAGATTGTATGTGCCTTATTGGGCTATGATAGCCATTTCTGGGCTGTTCACTAGTCAGTGTGTTTATTCAGAACAGACCATCAACTATCATTGTTGCAGCCTACAAACCTAACCCTAGGTTAAGCCCCATCTTACTTTCTGTCAGCAAAATACAATTCCAGTTGATCCTCACCTAATCACACAAATAACCATTAACCACAGCCCCTTCTAGAAGATGAGGAAATGGGTCTCAGGAAATTTAGGAAGGTCTCTACCTCACCATGGCTTTAGTCTACAGGGGGCCACCAGACTTACTGCCTGGTGCTCCTCTTATCAGGAAAGGACCTGTCACTCCTCCGCCCAGCTGGGTACACTGTATCCAGCCATCCACCTCCCAGGAGACTTGACCCAAAAGACACAGAAACAACTCCGACCTCTGTAGCTCTTCTGTACCTCTCTCTTATAGCCACTCTGGCTGCTGAACCATGAGGCAAAACCACAAAGCTGAAAAGTAAAAGAAAAGGATCAGCTAGTCAGACCCATTTTATGGAATGAATCCAAACAAATGAGCTATACAGATATCTACCATCATGCACAAAGCAGGAGCTGGAAAGAGGCTGTTTCCCCACTCCTCTAGTCAGTAGGGTGCTCAAAGTCCTGATGGTGTCTCGGGCATGAAAGGTGGTCTCATGCCACACTGACAGTCCTCAGCAGGAACCCCTAGGCCTTCTTGATGTACTCAGGACATGAGGGGCTCTGGAGCAGGGCAGGAAGATGCCTGGAAGACTACTTATTCCACACCGATGTTCTGGCATCTTGACAAAACCTAAGCTCACTGATTTCCCAAGGTGAGTTCCTTGGCTAAGAACAGGAAGACCACTTGCACAGTTGCTAACATGTTAGACTAAACAGTTCAGTACAACCTTAGCACATTCTTAACATGGATAAGGAAAAATGTGGGCTTTACCCCAGCAAACACACATGGAAATAAGAAAATAAAAATAGTTGCTATTCATCATCAACCAAAAATTGCTCCTTAGGGAGGATGACAAAAAAACTGAAAAACACACAAAACAAGAAAGTGACTCTGTTTGACATCAGCAATATCCCAGACTCAGAAATTGTTCTCTCACAAATCCCCTCCTTCCAATCACCAGGTATGATACCTCCCTTAGACCCCCCCCCAGTAGTTATGAGAAAACATAGTTTGCCCTATCATCACCCTACCTCACCACCCCTATTGTAAACCCTCTCTGGCCTATAACGCAATCAAAGACAGGAGCTCAGCCATACAGACCCAGCTGAGATCTCTTCAGCAGCCTTCTGGGGAAAGAGCAGGGATAGCTTCTTAAGCTAGAGTCCTGGATCATCTCCAAGGCCTGGAAGCTCCACTTCAGCTCAGCCACTAAGGTTTCCCATTCGTGGGGTTCCACAGGGACATCTCTAGTTCCTGCTTCCTCCAAACAGAAGATCAGCTCTAGCCACAGGCCCCTCACCCAGGTGGCCAATGTGCCCAACTCTAACACCTGACCCCCATGGTCAACTGTTGCCCTTTACTTTTTTCTTTTTTTCCTTTTTAAAATTGAATTTTTGTGAGTTTCATGCAATATATTTTGATTGTACTTAGATCTCTCCCTTATCTGCACCCATACCCAATTTCATGCACTATAAACTTCATAATTTATATATATATAAATTTATAATCTATATTATACATATTTAAGGTCCATATATATTAAGTTCTGCAGAGTCTAATTTGTGTCTCAAAATGCCCTTTGGTGTGGGTTCATCTACTGGAGCCTGGTCAACCTACTAAGAGTCACACCCTTAAACAAGACTGACCTCCTCCTCCTCCCAGCAGCTATTAGTTGCCAACAGTTCCTCAGGTATGACTGGAGTTTCTTACCCACCTCCCCATGTCTATGCTGGGATTTTGTCTGCCTTAATCTTATGTAGTACTTTTGCATACTGTCGCCACTGATGTGAGTTCATATCAGTAACTACCCAGCTGTGTGGAAAATTCTGCTTCCTGTGGGAAGCCACCACATCTGGCTCTTACAATCTTTCCTCCCCCTCTTCTCCAATGATCCCTGAGCCTTGGGAGGCAGGAATTGATATAGCTGTCCTACTCATGGATAAGTACTCTGTAACTGCTTGTTCTCTGCATGTTGGCCAGTTGTGGGTTTCTGTGTTAATCACCACTCGTTGCTTCTCTGATGAGACTTGAGAGATGCATTAATTTATGAGTATAAGAAAAAATTAGGAGTCACTTTAATACTACATCTATTTAGAAGAATAATATTATTAGGTTCTCCCCTATGGCTTCTGTCCTGTCTAGCCATAGGTCCCTAGGCCTGCTATCAATGTCAGGTTTTGACTCCATCTCAAGATGCAAACCTTAAATCCAATTAGAAAGTGGTTGGTTACTCCCGTAATATCATGCCACTATTGCACAGTGGGCATATCTTGCCAGGCCAGTTGTTGTTGAATCACACAGGATTCACAGCTGGGTAAGGCTGATGAGTAATTCTCTCTGGCAGAATGTATAGTACATTCTGGCACCATGAAAGCTAACCAGTAGAGATGAAGCTCTGAAGTCAGTACCAGATTGACTTCTCTTTGTTCTATAGCTCATGTATATAGTGTCTTCAGCAACAGTGTCTTATTGTCAAGTTTAAGAACAGAGTCAATGGCCAGTATTGTTTGAGGGTGTATGGGACCTTTGGACAGTAGCTTCAAAAGAGGTAATCCATTTCTGGCATTGCCCTTTCTTGACACAGATTCTCTTTAAAGGCTTTCCCTGGTGTGCCTGCAACTTTTAACTTCTCTACCCTAAATCTAAGAGCTGTAAATTTTGACAGCTGCTTATTCAAATAAGCTGTGTTCGAATTAAGTATAGCACTTTTCAAACAAGCAGACCTGGAATTGACTGCCAAGGTCCCCATCTCTGACTCCCAGCAGGAATGCTCTACCCTCTCGTCTTCACACACAGTCAGTTGCTGCCAAACAGCTGAGAAACGCATGCTCCAGAATCAAAAGCAGCAAGAGCAGCATCCAGCTTGCTTGTCATCTGTAAGTGCTACACACAAGAAACTAGTGGAAAGTTGCATTCTGGGAAAATCATATCTGCAAAACTGGCCTACTCATCTCATTGTTTAAGGGTCAGGAGTGGAATTCATGGTGGAAAAGCAAGAGACTTGAAACATGGTCAAGGTAGGAGGGAGCTGAGAGTACTACACCCACCAAACTCCACTCTGCCCTCAGCCAGGATCTGGCCACAAAATGGTCCTCCAACAGGAGTTCAGAAGTCATGGAAGAAGGTGGGGCCACTGAAAACCAGGAGGAAGACCATGGCCCACAGCAGGTGGAGCTCTGCATTACTATCCATGGCGACATGGGTACCACTTTTCTTTCAGGATGTACAGTGACCAGCTGTCTCTTTCTCACCCTTGTCATAAAAGCAGGCTCTGAGTACAGCAGGAAGCAGTTGTTCTGAGCATGTGGTTCAGAGGCTACACAGACCTGTCTGTCCTCAGCTTCACGGTTTCTACCTATGTGACCTTAAGGTCCCAGTGGTCCAGGCTTCAGTCCATGCTTCAGTAAGAATCAAAGTTTAACATAAATGGGCAAAAATCATGTGCTATGAATAGACTACAGCTGCCCACAGAGCAGGTACTCAATAAACAGAAAGAAATGTGGTCCTTGTCTAAAGAAATTCCACAGCACACTCGAGTCACTGACTCTTAGTCCCATCTCAGCTTCTCAAGATCCACCAAGCACTTACTGCTCTGTGCTAAGTAACAGAAAAGTTGCTTAAATCATCCAAGCTGTCTTAAAATAATTTTTCACCTGGCCTTGTTGGTGCTAATGCTCTTTGCTTAGAAACTTCTCACAAGGATGAGGGGAGAGACTACTCGGGATAAAGAAATTGGATTACTAGACTGTATTACTAGGACTGATGTGAGTATACTGGTCCCAGTCCACCACAGTATGATCAACAAGCCCCAGGAATGTTTTATTATTGCTTCCCTGGCCTTTCCTGAGCACTACTAGGCTGAATCCTTAACAACCCTGCCCACCCAAGAAGCCACAGGGATCAGGAAGAGAAACATGTGGAACAGGGGCAGCAAGGCCCTTTCAGAGCCCACTATCCTGACTGGCTGGGAAGGTCCTTCTGGGCCTCAGTTTCTTTGCATATAAAATGAAGGGGTTAAACAGTGGTTTCTGGTTCCTTCCAATGCTAACACTTTGGCATTGTACTGTCAACTTCTCATTGACCAGTTATCTTGTATGTCATGTGTCTCTTCCTATTATAGATCATTAAAGTTAATTATAAACTTGGGCTATTTATTCTTCTGGCAGGACTTCAGTAGAAAAAAAGAGTCCCTGAAAAGCAGGCAGAAAAGCAAATACTTTGTATTCTGGAATAAAACAGGAAAAAAAAGATGGAACCTATCTAGTATATTGAAGCCCCAAATTTCTATCACCTCTCCCCAACCCAAAGGCAGCACATTCTTGAGAATATCTGCTTTTGATGTCTTGTCACTTCCTACCTCACATCTACCTACCCCATCATTTCCTGCTGATCTTTACATCCCAGGTACCTGGGGACTCCCAGAGTCCCCACCCTACTCCTCGCTACAGGGCAGGCCTGTCAGCATCACATACTCCATCCCCTTCTTAAGCTGCCAGAGAGTTTACCTTCTAATGATTTGGAGCCATTCTTCCCAAAGGTACCAAATTTCAAAGGAAATACAGGCTGATGAGCTGAAAAAGTTGGAAATTCTAAAAGGAAAAGTGGTGAGGGCCTTTATGGGAATCAGTGAGGGTTTCAAGGAAACACCCTATTTCCTTGAAATCTCACTATAGGCAGCTGCCTAAAAGATGTGGAAGAGGAAGATATGGAATTTCTCCCAGCAAAGCCTTGGGGACATCAGTGACACCAAAGGGGGTGGTAAAGAGAGTGGGCAGAGTGAGACCAGAGACAGCACTCAGCTGCAACTGTCACTTTCAACAAGCTCCCATCACGTACCGCTCATGTGGCCTAAGTGCTTGCATATTTCAGTCACTGGCCCTTCCCTGGCCACTGAAATCCTCTCTCAGTGTTAGAATGGAAGAAACAATGGAAACAGCATAAAGGTCTAAAGTTAAGCTGCCGCCCTCAGAATGAGCCAACATCCCTGCAAGCTAGTCAGCACACGACACGTGTGTGTCTTCCACAACTGCACACATGGTCTCTGAACTATAGTTCCTAGTCTGCTATTCAGCATCACAGAGATGACTGCCTAGGCAAGAAAGGCATTTGCTATAAAATTAATTGTCCTGTCAGTCCCAAGGCTGTCTTTCATATTCCATCCTCAGAAAGAAAAAACACCTCAAAGTCAAGCACAGGCTACTGAGAAGGATGAGAAAGCCAAGGCCTGAAGTATCTGGTCTCTCCTGGCTGTGGAAAGCACACATTTGCTTGTGCCTGGGGTAGATTTCTGCTTCCACTAATAAGCCCTGAAATAGTACTTATTCTTGTACTATAATACAAAAAACAAAGATTCATAAATCTTGAGTGGCAATACTCCACAAGGTTGTAAGACAACAGGGTCACTGGCAAACTCTTCTCCCTGGAAAATGTGTACATTTTCTTTATGAGAGAAAAACATGCAGCATTTTTTACTATAAACTTTTTTAAATTAATGAAAACATTCCAAAAATACAGTTTTTCTGTGAAAGGAAAAGTAATATAATGCTACAGCAACCAACTAGCAGGTAACTGTTCAATTTCTTCAAAGCCTATTTTATTCTTTCTTACAGTGAGAATGGTATTGCAACTCTGCAAGATTATTATATGGATTAAATAAGATAAAGTATGAAGAAAAAGGCCCAGGGCATCTCAAGAATACAATAGGCAGAAAATGAAAAGCAGTCCTAATTCAAATTTTAGATAGAACCATTTCTTACAGGATTTACTAATTTTTTGTTGTTGCTGAAATTCCTGGGGGAGGGGGAGTTATAAACAATGTCCACCCTTCTTCCCTTGGTCCCAATGACAAATGGAGGTACAATTTCACCAAACTATCTGGGAAACCAGTGAGTTTACTGGGCTTATTACAGAGCAATGAGTGAGGGATCACTTACAGGAGTGTGGGTGCTCCCCTACTAAGGCCAAAACCACACTGGAAAGTCTTCATTGAAGCATGGATAATCCTTTCCCATATTCACACAAAATGATGAGAGCCCCTCCCCTAGTCTTCCCCAGCCTATATACCCTTAACCGCCCCCCAACCCAACCCAGGCTATGTACAATTACGACCTAATTGTTCATCATGGATTGGTTGGGAGGTATGACTGACCTTCTCTGCCCCTCCCTTCCTTGAAGGGGTGTGAAGAGTCAACAAGTTCAGCTGTTACAATCTTAGATAAGGGGTGATCTTAGACAAGTGGAAGCAACTGAGCTTGGGAAGACAGCATCTGTCTTTCAGAGGGCAGTTTTATACAACATCTGCGGAGGCCCATTTCTCAGCACATACCGCCCCCCAACACTCGTTTCTATGAAGTGGACTCTTCTCCCCTTGACTTTGTACTTGGTCATTGGGGCACTAGCAAACTAGGCACAGGTGAAGTCCTGCAGTGAGCTTCAGAATAGTGCAGGAGGTCTTGCCTTCTCCAGGTCTTGTCTTTCACCTTTAGAAAAACTGAGGTGGCTGCTGACCAAAGATGGTAAAAGGCAACTGACCTGGATGCCCACACAGCATGAAGCCACACCAGCACATACACACTACTACGTGCCTCTGACTCTTAGTATATCTCACTGTGCAGCATCACAGGGGCAATGGATGACTGACAGGATGGCAAGCATTCCATGTGAACCTTGAAACTTGCTCCACAGAGCACATGCTTATCCTAGTTAAGGCAGCAGTGAGTACCAATTTAGAAGAAATGCCCCCAACTCCCGCTGAAGCAGCAGCCCTCATGAGAGCTTCCATATTTCACTTGAAGTTCCTTGGGCCTACATCAACCACCAGGACCAACCTGACCCCTGTACTCTAGGATGTGGCAGCTACAGCAGCAGACCCTGTCAAAAGGCACCTGTGCAGACTTAGGAAAACACCCTCACAAAAGAACACAAAGACAGTGTTCTGGGTGAATTACTTAAATAGCTCTAAGCAAAAGAAATGTGCTAACAATTCATTTTCATACGTCTTTGCCAAGTTATTTGGCCACAGTTACACCACTTTTAAGATGTGAGACTGTCAGGTTAAAGAATGCCATTTTCCAAGTAATTATTTTTCAAAAGCTTCAGGTCAATCCACATGCTTGCAGTCAATGTTGGTGCTACACACTACATCTGGGGTTCCTTGTGAGTGGAGAATGCCTTGCATGGGAGATGGAACCTCACCCAAGCACACTGACTAATTCAGTTAATCCTGAGCCAGGCTTTGAGGGATGCAGGGCAATAAATAACAGCAGTGTGCATAGTACCTCTCAAGGAGTCACTTTCTACTGAAGCAATATCTGTTCCTTAGTTACTTAGTTACTCTGGATTGCTGAGGGATACAGCCAGTTGTTGAACGGCCTTAAACAAGAAAGATTCTTCACAGAAAATGCTAAACTTGGGAAATTACACTGCTGTGGTTATTGAGAACATGAACATATTTTCTATAACTGGGTCATGGAGTCACATAATGAGCTTTATGTGAAATGACACTAGGAAAATAATCAATTAAAAAATCCAACCAAAACATTACCTGCAAACCTCAGTAATCATGATCTCTGAGTCACATACAGATAGTTCAGAAATGAGAGAGAGGCCAAGTGTTTAAAAAAAAAAAAAGTCAAAATGGCAAACAGGCCTGGCACCAATGCAGTCAAAATCTGGAAATTATTTCTAAGTACTGCTATCCCCATGGCCCCCACCCTCCACTCCAGTCCTGTGGTTCTAAGCACCTACAGGAAGGCCAGTATGGAGCTGAGGGAAGGGCCAGTGTGGTGCTGACTTCCAGTTTATCCCAGCACCTAGCAAGATGCTTGTCATTTTATTAATGGGTGTCAGTAAAAGCCAGCTGAGCATCAGCCATGCACTGACTTCTCCTCCCAGGAACAAGAATGTCCTAGAGTCAAGCTCTCCCCAACACAATGCCAGGCCATTTTCTGTCTCCTCACCTCATGCTTCTTATGTGAATTTAGATAGTCCCATTTCTTTAACTGTGTAATTTCTATAATGCATCTTAATTCCTTTTAGAAACAAAGAGGCATAGACCTAAATCAAAACTGATTTCTCTAGATGGAAAAACACAGATGCTGAAATATCACCAATGCTGAAATAATTGTTCTGTATTTGTTGTTACCGTTGTTGTTAGAAAACTATTTGTGTTTGACAGAATACTTGCCTGATTCAGGTCTGCCTCAGATCTTAACCTAAAGCACTCATGAAATAACACAGATCACAGAAATCACATCATTAGTGTCAAAATGCACACAGGAAACACTTCAGTCCCCTTCATCCTCCATTGTACAGACGAGAAATAAAGTGTTAAGTCAACAAGGTTCTTACACGGCAACACCTGGACTAAGGCTTCAGCTCCACAAGTCCCAGAGGCCATGCACAACTCCACACAGGCCTGGATTGAGAATCAGTCTCTCGCTGTCACCACAGGCCTTCCCCAGTGACAGCTGCTGTCTGTTAAGGGACATATTTTTGCCAGCAGTACAACTCATAGCTCACAAATCTAATCCTATGTCCATCTCATTGTGACCCTTCCCTACAGCTAATTTTTTTCTTCTAAGATACCAGAGACCTCCCACCTTCAGACAATGTTCACTCTTGAATGTATGGTGATATGTGAGAATACTGGAGTTTTCTCTGGTCTCCTGTTGAAAATGCCTGATCCTAGAGGTCTAGATGTGCAACCCAGGAGAACAAAGAATCTTCTAATTCTAACCCTTGCAGGTTCAAACAAAGAACAGTCATCTCTGAATCCAAATGATACTGTCCTGGGAGAACAGTAGTTACTGAAGTCCACTCTGCAGCTGAATGATGACACCCTCCCTGGAATGAAAACAGTGATGTGAGGTATATTCTATCTTCCCACACCCAGCTGCAAGTGATATGGTCTATAAATCCATTCCATGGGTGCAACCAAATAATATCTCATTATAATGAATTTTCCTCTCCATAAACTTAAGAGTAGACTTAGAAAACCAACCTACCTTGAAGGGAAAAGGCTAGATTCTATTAACAGCTCCCTCTAAACACTTCATGTCCCTTTAACTGGCGCCTCACCCCATAAACTATCATTAGCCAGGAAGCAGGTGTGTGGCCATATTGGAGATGAAAGGGAGGCGAGTTAACAGTGAAAATGAAGAATGGCTCTTTTTAAATGATTCAGCTAATAAAGTACCCAGACAACCTTGGCTGATCTTGACCTTAGACATGGAAAGCATTCTACTGGCAAAAGAAGAAAAGGATGAGTAGAGGGTGGTGAGGGCCACAGTCAGAACACTTACCGAGTACATATTTGAGGTTAAGACTTCTAGTAGCCTTGCTTATTTGGAAAAAGCTAAAACCCAAATAAACAAATAATATACCCAACCAGTGAGAAAACTTTCTGTTCCAGTCCAGAAAGGCCTTCCCCAGTCTTTCCAGATGAATGGAGGATCAGGAACCCTCTTCAAACCACATCAGTAAACATCACTCACTGAGGGCCAGGCATATCTGTAAGCAGGTTGCAGCCATTATTCTTAGTGTGTGAAGAGAAAACAGTCATCTGATAAGGCTCAAGTCCTTCTTACTCAGAATTAGAAGAAATGGCAGGGTGACACCTGTCTGCTTTGGCAGTAAATACAACAGCCATATTCATTTTTTATGCAAAGCTTCACGAAAAGATAAACCTGATAATAAGGTAGATAAGTGTGGAATGTGCTCTTCTTTGGTGAGGGAAAGTCTATCCACTTCTTAGAGAAATTATTATGCATTTTCAAGAAGTATGGATAGAAATACCATTACTTAGCTGAAGAATCTCACATTCATTTTTCTTTCTTTTCTTTTTCTTTTTTTTTTTTTTTTTTTTTTTTTTTTTTTAAAAAAAAAAAAAAAAAAAAAAAGAGGACGATAAATCTTTCACTGTGATATATCAAAATAACAGAGGGCCGCCTGCCTCTGCCTCCCAAGTGCTGGGGCTACAGGCGTGTGCCACCAAGCCCGGCTTTCTTTTTTCTCTTTTAAGTATGAAAATATTATTTTATATATAATGTCTTATCTTTAAAGTGGGAAATTAATACTGAAATAGAACACCAAAGTATCCCCCACTTTATCCTTTGTCATAATAGTTTTATTTATTTATTTATACACATATGTGCATGCTGTATGTATGTGTTCATGTGGGAGTATTTTCACATGTGATAAGGATACATGTGCATGTGTGTACACATGGGTACAGATGTCAGAAGTCAATGTCAGGAGTCTTCCTCAACCATTTTGCACCACAGTCTTTAAGTTTCTTCTTTGGCAACTTCATATACACGTGTTATGTGCTCTTACCCTCTGTGGTGGTTTGAATGAGAATGTCCCCAAAGGCTCCAAGTATTTGACACTTGGTCCCCAGCTCATGGTACTGTTTGAAGAGGGTCTTAGAATGTTCAAGAGGTGTGGCCCTGCTGGAAGAAGCACGTCACAGGGGCAGAATTTGAGAGTTCATACCCATACCTACTTCCAGTCTGTCTCTCTCTGCTTCCTGTGTCTGCTTGAAGGTGTGAGCACTCAGCTCTCTGCTCTAGCTGCCTGCCTCCTGCCATGCGTCCCCACCATGAAGGGCTCTTAGCCCTCTGGAACTGTAAGCCTAACAGTCTTCCTTCTATAAGTTCCGTTGGTCATTGTGTTTTATCAAAGCAACAGAAATATAACTAATACACCCTTACCCTCTCTTATTTCCCTCTCACCTTTGTCAACCCCACCCCACTTGCAGATCCTTTTCTGATGTCCATGTTTCATGACCCACTGCATTAACCAGGGCCATCTATGTAATAATGGGTATGGAACAATCCTAAGGAGCCTGGTGGGCTTACCAGTAGGTACAGGTATGAAGATAATGGTTCTGCTCTCCCCCAGATCCTTCGGTGGATAATAACTCAGCAGGGAGGAATAGGGCCCCACGAATCCCTACCCCATCTATGATTGGCTGTTGACAAGTCTAGTCTTATAAAGGCTTAGTGCAGTCAACTGCAGACCCTGCGAATTCAATACTGTAATAGTTGGATCATGCCCAGAAGACAATATTTCACTGCACTTCTCACTTTCTTCTGGCTCTTAGATTCTTCCCACCATTCTTCTGTAATATTCTCTAAGCCTTAAGAGGTATAGTATAGGGGCTGGAGAGATGGCTCAGCAGTTAAGAATACTAGTTGTTCTTGCAGAAGACCTGGGTTCGAATCCCAGCAACCACATGGTAGCTAACAATTGTCCGTAACTCCAGTCCTAGGGGACCCAACAGCCTCTTCTGACCTCCTCGGGCATTGCACAACACGGGTGCACTTACCTGCATGCAGGCAATACAAGCACACACATAAAAAAAAATAATAAAAATTTTTAAAAAGGTATAGTATAAATGTCCTGTTTAGTGCTGAGTATTGAACCATCTCCTTTCCCCAACAATTTGAGCATCCAAGAATTTCTACATTCACTACTGTTCACTATAAGGAGAAGTTTCTCTTAATAAGGCTAAAGACAGCATTTATCTATGGATATAAACAGAGACATTTAGAAGGAAGTTTAATGCCATTTCAATTTAGCTACATAGTAGTAAGTTCCTCCTTAGGGCTTCTCAGCCATAGTTTGGCTTTGTTCTTGTTGTTGTTGTTTTCAAATTTACCATACCATGCTTGAAATTCCTCCTGAGGAACATTCATTGAATCCAATCAGAAAGTTGTTGATTGTCTCCATAACAGTCATGCCACTATTGTACAGGTGGACACATCTTACCTGGTGTGTTAGTATTGTTGCCTGAAACATTCACAGTTGGATAAGACTGCTGATGTGCATTCTCCCCAAGCAGCCTGCATAGCACCTTCCAGCATTATGAAAACTAGCCAGCAAGGAGGACGCTTCCTACCCAGTTCCAGGCTGTTTTCTCTATATATCTTGCAACTAAGGTATGTAGTATCTTCAGCAATAGGATCTTATCTATAATCTAGTTCTGATGGGCAACCATGAGGGATAGAAAAAAACTATGTTCTCCACTAACCAAAAGAAGGCATCCCACATCTTGCACTGGGATTTTGTTTAGTAACTCATGACTTTTAGGAGCAGCATTATCTAGCCAAGCAGGATGTGTTCCTTTCACTCTTTTTTAACCTATATTTTAAGTTAGCTTATGAAATAGTAAATTTCTATATGGCTTTTGATCTAGCTACACCAATCATGGGCATGTACCCAAAGGGCTCTACACCCTACTACAGTCATATTTGCTTATCTATATTCGCTGTTGCTCTAGGAAATGGAATCAGCCTACATATGCACCAAATAACAGTGAATAATAAAAATATGATACATATGCACAATGGAATTTTATTCAGCTGTGAAGAAAAAATGAAATTATAAAACGTGAAGGTAAATGGGTGGAACTGGAAAAAATACAGTGAGAGAGGAAACCCAGGCCCAGGAAGACAAATGCTGAATGTTCTCTCTCATACATGGATCTAGCCTGGTATCTTTACAGCTATGTGTTTAACTTGTAGTATCAATAGAAGCCAGAAAACTAGAAAGGGGCCATTGTATGTTGGGGAGGGATCCCTGCGGGATGGGGGGAGTTAGCAGAAAACAGGTGATATGCAAGTACAGAGGGAAGTAACGGGGGTGAAAAGGTTTAAGCAGGGGTAGGGATGGGGCGAGGGAGATATGAGATGGCTGGGGGAGTTAACTAGAGCATATTCTTCTTTATGATGTTAGTTCTTCTAAGTGACATGTTCAAGAGGCAAGTTTATAGTTTTGCGGAATTCTAAGTCATACACAGGAGTTGTTAGGCCATCTAATAATACTGTAATGCAAGTGGTCCTTAGAACTAGTTTTTAAAGTTGATGTATAATCCAAATACCATTAAATTATTCAAGTGAACAGTTCAGTGCCATTTAGCACATTCACAATGTTATGCAACCACCATCTCTGTCTTGTTACAGGACAGTTCAACACATACAAATAAAGCTTCATGTTCATTAAGCAATTCTTTTCCCTTCTCACTTCTCCTCAGTTCTTGGAAATCACCAACCTGCTTTCTGTTTCCACAGACTTATTAATTTTGACAATTTAAATAAATGGAATCATATTGTGACTAGCTGGTATCACATTTCTTTTTATGACTGACTGAAGACCATTGCATGTATATGCCACACTCTATCCATTAATTCAAACCACCAATGCACACTTGGGTTTCTTTTATCTTTGGGTTATTGTGAATATTGCTGTTATCATAATCCATATAAGAATTTATATGATCACCTGTTTTTTCACTTGTTTGTTTGCTTGCTTGCTGTTTTATGGTGCTGGGGATAGAATCCAGAGCCTTGAGTGTATGAGGCAAGCACTGTACCATTGAGCTACAGCCCCAAACCAAATACTTGTTTTCAATTCTTTTGGGCATACACCTAGGAATGAAATTACTAGAAATGGATTTTAATACACAAAATACCCAATGTGGTAATGTTTATAATGAGAAACTTGACATTTCAAATCTGTACAATGTTTGCTTTCAAGGATGGTGAAATTTTTAACTTTGTAATAAATTTATATCCTAGACGATTTGTAGAGCTACAAGATGGCTTTGTTCAGTACCACAAGCAACATTCCTTGACAAAGCAATAATAATGGCAATAATGGTAACAATAATAGCACAAAATTAGCTCTTACTAACAGGTTAAGATGGACAGAATACTGAATATCATGCCAGCACTATTCTTGTTTTTCATGGAGAACGTCACAAAACAAGTGAGTCTCAAACCCAATCCTCCCATTTCAATGTCCGTATTCCTAACTACTATAACACTTTTCTATTTGACACCAAGAAATCCATTTACAAACACATAGTATTTATGTTGAGCCGGTTCTTGAGCAGAATATCTGGAATTCAGTTACAACCCACATAGCCCATCACTACCCAGAAAGAACATCTGTGACTCTATCTTTCCCTGCAAGATAGATAACATATCTTATGCAACCCATTCAGTGGTGTCACATATTTAATGTCTGTCATAATTACAAAACAGTAAGTTCCAGAAGAGTAGGAACCTACATTTGCATCGTCACAAAGCCCCCGACCCACGTACAACAGTTGGCACCTTGCTGTCCACTAAACATGTGCAATGCAAGAGTCTGTGCTGAAGTCTTCCCCTACCAGCACACTGCTAGCTCCCAGCTCTGCTCTCCTCTCCCTCTCTTTATTCAACCTTATACACCGCTTGTAGACATGGATCCACAAGTCTCCTTTGGGACCTAGTTCCTCTTCATCCATAGTTCAGGGCATCTCTCTGTCTATGGAACCTGAAGTGTCCCAGGGTCAACCCTTTCCATACAGACCCAGGGAAGACTGTGTTCAAGGCTTGGTGCCTTGCCTTTACATCCATGGGATCATCTATGGGCCTGATTTTAAACAGCCTGACAGCCAGCATGGAACAAAGACAAGCATGTGCAATCCCCAAACAGGCATAAGACTTGCTAAGTAATGAATATTGCGTTTGTTTCACATTTGGAGATTTAAAATTTCATCCAGATGGTCAGACGTTCACCAAGAACCAGTATTCTTCACCCTAAATAATCAGTAAATAACTTCTGTTTGAATATTGGGCTCTACCTCATTAGTAAAATTAAGAAACAATTTTATTAAAAGCAACCATTTTCTTTCCTTCTTCCAGTAGCTTAATAGGGAGAAGTAGACCCTTTATGACCTTCATAACTGAAGTTGCTAGGAAGCCATCTGAACAAGAAACTGAAACTCTACCCTAAGGTAAGTGGGGAAGCCCTGGGTCAGAGGACACTAAAGAACATTTGCCAGTGGAAGAAAGCAAGTCACCAGGTCCATAAACACAAATACTGCCCATTTTTACTGAGAACATTAATTCTGACACAATACTCCCACACAGCAACTACTCAGAGAGCTCTGAAATGTGTGCACATCTGGGGATACCCCAGAGTAGGGAATCAGCATGGCCATGTGCCAGGCACAGCCAACATATACTTAGCCTGAATTATTCTCCATGATTACTGAAGACTATGGCCAAGGAGGATGATCAGGGAGTATGTTTGTATGGAAAAATGTCCGCTTTTCCCCCAGTTACAGCAGGATTTCCAAGGGAAGCAAAGCTCCCTTGACTCAAGAGACTTAATCATTAAGAGACAAGCAAAGGCTGGGAGTACTGTTCAGGGGTAGAGCCTTGTCTAGCATGTACAAGGTCCTGGACTTGGCCTCGAGCACCACAGAAAAGGAAGGAGGAGGTAAGGGAAGGAACGAGAAGGAAAAAAGGAGAAAAGGGGAGAGGAGAGAAAAGGGCCAAATGGTATCTGGCTCCTGAAGGCAGAGGCTACCCCTGTCAGGATTACAAGTGTGTGAGCCCTCTGTACCACATAGACCCTGGACTCAGCCTTTACAGGCTCAGCTCAGTGCTCCTACAATACACACTGGGTTGCTTTTCTACCTGCTCCTCAGAAACTCTTTCCGAGGTAGTTTCTACACATGAAGTCAGCCACTGGCTCCATGGAGTGCTGTGGTTCAGAAGATGCTTACCTAGAAAAGTAAGCAACGTATTGGTGGGAAAAGTGCTCAGATAACCCACTATGGAAGGTTCTGAAGGCTCTGAACAGAGAATAAGTCTCAGTCCTCAAGCCAGGGAGGAATAAGTTCAGTACAGCTGGGCAGAGAGGCAGGATGAGGCCTTGGAGGTGGGTGGCAGGGGCTCTGGCAGCAACAGGAGTCAGGTAGGACAGGACTCCCCCACAAGCACACCTACTCCATGCACCTGAGTGTCCCAAAATCTAAAAGCCATCAGTCACAACCCTAAAAAAGCATAAACAAGAGAACCAAATGCTGAAAGTGTACTTAGGTAGTGATTAGAATTTAGTCCCTGGGTAGTGATTAGAGCTTAGTTCCTCCTTTAGATAATTCTAGCCTTTGCCAATAGTCAAATTATAGGGTAAACATACATAATTCAATTTGTACACTTTAAGGATGTTTAGCTAACCCTCAGGTTACCTACATTGACACCACAGGCTCTAATATTAGTCACACTGACTTGCCATGTAAAATGGCTATAAATTCTCCATGTGGGAGGCCCCAGTTACTGAAATCACAGGACCATGCCTGTGCTGGATAGCTTTAGTATCTATCAACTTGACAGACCTGGCCTGAGGGAGCTTCAACTGGAGAATTGCTGCCATTGAACTGGCCTAAAGCCATGTCCATGGGGCATCTTCTTGATTGTTGAGTGATATGGAAGGGCACCAGCCCACTGTGAGAGGTGCCACCCCTGGGCAGGTGGGCCTGTGTTGCATAAGAAAGCAGACTGAGCTGGGGCCAGGTGAGCAAGCTAGTAAGCAGCATTCCTCCATGGCCTGTGCTCCAGCTCCTGTCTCCAGGTTCCTGCCCTGAGTTCCTACCTTGGGCTTCCCGATGAACTGTGACCCAGGAGATCTAAGATAAAATAAACCCTTTCCTCCCCAAATTGGTATTGGTCAGAGTATTTTGTCACAGCAATGAAGAGACAAACTAGGACAATCTCCTGGTAGTCCCAGTTGGCCTATAACTCAATGTGTAGGTCAGGCTGACCTCCATCTCCTCCTGAGCACCTCTTAAGTGCTGCCTGAGTGCCTGCTAAGTATTGAAATTAAAAACGTAAGCCACCACACCCTGCTGCCCATGAATCTCTTACTGTGTGAGCTCATTAGTTTTCTTGAAACCTTTCAAATTTTGCTACCTCAGCAACTGGTACTAGCTTCTAAAAGATCCTCAGTCCATCCAGGGCTCCCCGTCTTCACTGCCATCCCCTAAATTCCAACTTCAATCATTTCTTTCAAAGACTGTGAAAATACACTTCTCTTCAGGTACTTGACTTTCAGAGATGCAAAATGGTCTTGTAGCTCTTCTTATAGAAGGGATCAGTAGTTTAGTGCCTTGGAATACATTTCAAAATGGATAACATGGCTTTCCCTGTGTGGTACAGACTTTCTGTGCCTCCTTCTGCACCACATTATCAAAGCGTCCACATATTACTTTTTCCATCTCTGCTCTACTGTGCTTCGCTCAAGATGCTGACTGCATTAGATTAGGCTTTATCTGTAGATTTGATACCCCTGGTTAAATGCTTAGTCACTATTTAGCTATCTCATACTCATTTGTTAGAGCTAAATTCAGTTATTTATTTATTGTTAAGCATCTATTGCTTAAGCATTGCTACTACCCTTGGGAAAGCAGTGCTGGTCAACGAAAACAAAGTGCCTATTCTTGACTATAAGCCTAGGTTATAGCAACTACACTCAAAATATTTAAAATATTTAGCCACAGAAAATTCAAAGTATCCTGACAAAAACAACATAAGGAAGGAAGAGTTTGTTTGGGTTTACAGTTAGAGGATACAGTCCATTCTCACAGAGAAGTTAAGGCTTGAAGCAGGAGGTCAAACGATGAATGTTTCTGTTCAGCTACTTTGTTGGTTTTTTTGCTTTTGGGACCCAAGCCAGGGGAACTGTGTGTCCTCTCACAGGGTGTCTTCCACCTTCTACCTCAATTAATCTAGTCTAGATAATCCCTCACATGTATGCCCAGAGGCTAACTTAATCTAGATATTCACCCAAAGGTGAACCTGGAGACTTGTCTCTGAGGTGACTCCAGATCATGTCAACTTTACAGTCTGCACAAACCACCACAATACTTGAAAATAGTCTCATATATCTGGGGATGTATAT
>NW_008350329.1:777512-854929 GCF_000622305.1 Nannospalax galili
GTATTTCACCCTTCACTTTCCCTGGGCTTCATTAATTTTCTGTACAGCCACAAAATTCTCTGCACAGCAAGTTTACTAGTACTAGTGATATTTTGCTTTTCTGCAACAGGACACTGGGAATCAGACTAATGTAATTAATAAATGCTAGGACATGCGAGATAGCGAGTTTGGTTCAAGATCTGAATACATACAAGTATTCTGGTACTCTCTGGGACTTGAAGTCAGCTGGAAGGGGAATCTGGCTTCTTAAAGTACAAAGATGAAGAAATAGAAGTGCTTAGTCACTGAACACGGAAACCCCAGCAGAGCTACGAAGAGACATCAGTGTCTCCTGCAAACACCAGGGTTTTGTTGGAGGCCACCACCCCCTTCTCATGGGAGTAACAGGATTATCCATCTTCCTGCTGCTGTCATTCTCAATTTGGTGACAGTCATTCTCTGTCTCTGTCAAAAAACCATGAAGGAGAATGCACAGTTCCAGCTCTGTTGCAGAAGCTCTCTCAGAAAATAAGAGGCGAACAATATCTGTACACCCCCCCCCCTGCTCTTCACCTGTGAGGGGTGAGTTTTCAAAGCCACTCCTTTCAAAATCTCAAATACAGCCCTGGGCTGCATGTTTATGTGAGGCCAGAGCACCATGCACATTAACGGAAAAATCTGTGACCTGGCAGTGAAGTGTCCCATAAGTCTCAGCAGCATCACGAGTTTTCTGGCTTGACAAGGCCTTGTAAGGCATTTATCAGAAAGGAAAAGAGAAATAAGGGATTAAAAATATATGACTTTAGTTTTGAGACTCGGGGTTGTCAATTCCATATAAAAACCACCTGAATCTATTCAGTTTGTTTCATTATCTGTGTCCCCTTTAACATCATCATCACCAAACACTAACAGTTTTGAGACTCGGGGTTGTCAATTCCGTATAAAAACCACCTGAATCTATTCCGTTTGTTTCATTATCTGTGTCCCCTTTAACATCATCATCACCAAACACTAAGAGGAGGAAAGTAGGATCTCCATGCACACCCCACCTGCACCTGCCTGTCCTCTGTTGTGGACTCTGGTTGGGCTCAATGGGTAGGGCAGGGAGGCCAGTAAGCCACTGAGGACTGGGCATGGGACTCTGATGGCCCTTAATGGCTGTTTGGGTTTGGACATGGTTTGAAAGTGTCCCCCAAAGAGCCAAAGGCCTGGATCTTGGTCTTCAGTAATAGCACCGAGGTAGTGGGACCCACAATGGCTGGGGCCTTGTAGGAGGTGTTTAGGACACTGGGGCAGTTACCTTTGGAAGGACTTAAAGCATTCTTTGAGACTGTTGTTTGTTCTTTGGAGAGCAAGTTGCTATAAAAGGATGAGCCTGACCCCTGATTGCTTCCTGGTTTCCAGTACTTACCACATGACCTCTCCATCTTGTACACATTCCCACCATGATGCCACCTGCCATTGTATGATGAAGTTGTGGGGAGGGGAGCACAGTTCAGCAAAAATTAGACAGACAAGGTCACCAATCAGCCTCCAAAACAAATAAGTAAGCATTTCTTTATAAAGTACCCAGCCTGCAGCCTTTTGTAGTAGCAACAGAGAACATTAAAGATATCAGGCTCAACTACAAACAGGATCAAGATCCAGGACAACATCCCCTCCTGTCTCAAAACCCTAGGAGTATGATGGTAACAGCTCTCCTTAACTCCTGCCCCACAGCATTAATCTCTCCCTCTCTAATGGAGTTGTTTTCCAGGGCTTACTGGGACAACCAGAGTTAAACATTTTGCTTAATGCTTCCTATAGGCAGGAGAATATAAACCAAATGAAAGAGTAAAGCGGGGGGCGGGGTCCTTCTGCAGAACTGCTATATCTCAGATTTAAAGGGTGGCAGGCTCCCTGGCTCCAGGTACTCCCTGGACCCACCCCACTCACAGCAGCTGTGCTCAGGAGCCCTCACTAACAAATTACATTGTCAGATACCTGGACTGGAGTTAACCAAACAAGAGGCTGTTCACCTGTGCCTTAAAACACATTTTGTCATTTTACAAGGAGCCCAGCAAAAACGCTCCCTTAGCAGTCAGCTCTGCTCCTTCACTGGGAATTTGCAATGCTTCCCAGACGTAGCTGTTATCTCCAGGTCCCTTTGGGTTTCCTTAAGATGTTGGTTTTTGTGTTTAGACTGTGCCTTCTTGCCAGACCCTCTTACATGTCTAACAGGAAGCTCTGTCTGACTTCATCATCTGCCTTAACAAACATTTCATATCTGGAGAGAGGACCCATTCTAAAAACGATCTCTGAGTCCCAGCACATAGGGGAGCTTAAGTGATAGGAAGTAGCTCCCACCCAGACCCACCCACTCTCCTACAGTTACTAAGCCAATACTATGCGAGACCAGATGAATCCTGGGTGATCACTGCTTTTATTCACTTCTGTCTTTAAGTCTTATAAAGATCTAGGTTTGCAAATTAAAGATGCTGTCTATGCACATTTATAAATAAACATTCTCTACAATTTGTAGCATTAGACCTTAGCTCTGAATATCTAAGGGTGATACAAAAAGATGGGATTAATCCCCCTACTTACTGTAGTCCCACAAACACGCACACACAGGCACTGTTTAGCCCTCTCTTGCTATCTATCCTGTTAGTGAAACAGGTGTTGGAGGTATAGAAGCTTCTTGTATTAGTTATTTTTTTTGCGACAAAACACCAAAACTAAGGCTGCTTATAGAAAGAAGATTTTATTTGGGCTTACAGTTATAGTTCCATCATGGTGGGGAGGCACGGCAGGAGGCAGCTGGGCAGAAGGCTGAGTGCTCATATCTTCAAGCAGGCACAGGATACAGAGACTGACTGGAAATGGGATGTGGCTACCTACCCTGAAAGTCCACCCCCAATGATGAGCTTCCTCCAGCCTGGCCACACCTCATAAATACTCCATGACCCTCCTCCAAATAGCACCATCAAATGGGGGAAAAGTGTCCAAATACCTGGAGCCTATGGCGGACGTTCTCATTCAAACCACCACACTCCCCAATCTGTGCAGAGACTGACTGGAAATGGGATGGGGCTACCTACCCTGAAAGTCCACCCCCAGTGATGAGCTTCCTCCAGCCTGGCCACACCTCATAAATACTCCATGACCCTCCTCCAAATAGCACCATCAAATGGGGGAAAAGTGTCCAAATACCTGGAGCCTATGGCGGACGTTCTCATTCAAACCACCACACTCCCCAATCTGTTTTTCAGCACTGGGCTCCAGAATTAGCCATGGTAGAAGGGAATGTCTCTGTGGAGCTCTTTACTTGCCCTTCTCATTGGCACAGGGCCCTGCTTTCTTTGGGGGAAGTGATGAGGGTAGAGGCAGCCAGGAGGGACAAACAAGAACACTCCCAAATGTAGGCAACCCAGTCACCCTCACCTGTATTCCCTTCAAGTCTGTGTCAGAGGACACTGTGGCTAGGATAGCCCCTCATCAAATGTACTGAATGGAGCCTCATGACATGTGGCACATATATGTACATACACCAGGGGTTTTGTGCTCCTGGGGATTTCTACAGGGCCTGGTGGATGACTTCAGCTTTCCTTCCATCCCTGAAACACTTCAGACTTGAACACTTGAGCTTGTCTGGCTCAAAGTGTCTCAGTGACCTAGTTACATGATGCTGACCCACAAGGGACCTCATTATTTCTTGCTGCTCTAGCTACACAGCATTCTAAAAGCTTTCGGTGTCAATCTCTTATTAAAGAATCTTAAAGCTTTTATTAATTAAAAAAAACCTGCAACCACTCAGCAGACATACCAGATGATGACAGATGACCTGTGGCTACAGACTCAACCAAGTCGGAGACACATCATATAGCCATATAAGCCACCTCAATAGGACCAGCACAGGGTGTGTGCATGACTGTACACACACACACACACACACACACACACCCTGGGAAGAGATGAGAGGAGCTTTCTGAGGCCCTCACACTGGAGGGCAGGCTACATGCTTTAGGTGGCTGACGGTCATGCTCAGAAGCAAAACAGGATGCAGCCTTGGATGCACACACGAAAAATCTACATTTTTACCTAAAAAGAATTTTTCCAAGAAGGGAACACAAATGTCAAAATTTACTGCCCCAGGGAAGTGGATTCCAAGAACCCAAGAGAGAAGACACAAAACTACTTTTACCACTGGTCCTCTAGAAGAACAGAACCAGCAGAATGAGTGTATGTTGAAAGGGCATTTGTTAGACTGGCTTGCAGTCTATCAGCTGGGTAGAGTCCAAAAATAATTTTATACTAGAGAGGCTGAAAACTCAGTATCTGTCAGTCCAAGAGGCTGGCTGCCTTAGTAGCTGGAATGTGGTGCTGAAGGGCCTAGAGGATGTCTGGAGAACAGTGGTCCTCAGTCCACACTGGAAGGCTGGAAACTCTGGGCTCTGATGTCAGCAAAGGATGACATCATAGGTGGCAGCAGCAATAGAGCAGATGAACTCATGAACAGGTAGATGAACTTGACAGTGAGATGTGAAGACAGGTAGGCAAAAAGAAAAGCAAAATTTACCCCTCTGACCTTCTTATGTCTCAGCCACCAGAGGAAGGTACAGCCCACATTTTGAGTTGTCTTTCTACTTTAAATAAGCTAATCATGAAAATCCCTCACAGGTGTGCCCAGAGACTAGCTCTTGTCACCATCACAACCATCATCATTTTCCTGAACACCTTCTTCCCAGGTAATCCCACTAACAATGTGTTGACATCAGGGTGAGGGGTCTGGTTTTTGTTTTCTTTAAGTCAGTGGCCCTGGGTGCACATCAGTATAAATTATAGGATCTGGACAGGATCAACATTCTCTAGTCTCTGGTATCTGAACACCAGTGCATAGTATGTCCTCCAAATCTGAATAAATACAGGAGAAAATCTATTGGAAGTCCAGTGACGTCTATGTGCCACCAATGAACGACAATCATCCTTGTACCCCGCTTCTCTGTGGCTTAGCATTCCACAGAGTCAGATTCCTAAAGCCAACATGTTCTAAAACTACTGGATGGAAATTGCCAGAAATAAACAGCTTTGTTCAAGTAATGCTTATTTAGGTTAGTCCTGGCCTCAAAGCACAAGAGTAGTGATTTTGGCAATTCTGAGGTGTGAAAGTGGAATGAGAACGTGCTCGCTTTCAGACGTGATAGTACAACACTTTCTTTGGAGACCTATAACTTATATTAATTAAATTATATTATACAAACACTATTATAATCATTCTATTTTTTCTATTAGTTGTTGCTAAACTCTTATGTGCCTAAGTAGTAAATTAAGCTTTATCATAGGTATATGTATAGGAAGGGCCCTAAAATGTACAGTTTAGTACTATGCAAGACTTCAGGTATCCACTGGGAAACTTAGAACTCATTCCCCAAGCATCAGGGGACACTCAGAACATCTTTACCTGCCAAATCTCCTAGATGGGCAAACCCTTTTGAAACTAATGAGACTGGAGAGAAAGAGAAGTAGGTTTCACAACATCCAAAAATATCTCATCCTTTGGATAAAAGGCAGGATAGTGCCAATACCCTACACACACACACACACACACACACACACACACACACGCACGCACGCGCGCACGCACACACACATACGTACACACATGCACACCACTTATCTATATGACTTGCCAATTCATGTTAGACCACGAAGACAGTGACTATTTGATCTGAATAGACCTAAGCTGCTGGGGTCCTGGTTACTGGCAGATTAGCTGTAGGGACAATCTACCTGGTGTACTCAGAGTTCTGGGAGTAATGGAGAACTCCTCTCTGCTAAAGGATGTGCTTCAAGAAGAGTGACCTTGCTAATGGGGAGGGCAGGAACCACCAGTCACTGTGATTGGGACTTCCAGGAAGGTGTGTGCTCTTGTCACCTCAACATGGTCCTTCCTCTCGGTATGTGAATCTTCTTCACCTACCTAGACCTGGTTTTCCTATTTCACCCCAAATCTTCCAGTGATCTGGGTGGCCACATAATTGGCAATTATGGATGTCAGTAGATGCATATGAGGCAACCCTACTATGAGCCAGATGAAGAAGCAGAAAGACACATACTAGTTAGACAGTGTGAAGTCCTCAACCCAGGCCCATACCAGCTTCCACAGTGCAGGTACCAGATAGGCTGGGTAATAAGTAGAACTCTGGAATGGACTTGGACAGGGGCAGAGTGGGCTGGCACCTGTACCCATGTAAGCCTTCCTAGAACTGTCTTCTCACTGAGCAATGATTCCAGGAGAGTTAAGTTTTGAAGGTCAGAGGCCCAGTCACATAGTGGGAGCCCTGGAGCTGTACCTTGATTCCACTGCTGTGCTTCAGGCACCTTTGAATTAGGGAGTTATTTGTCACTTTTAGGACAGGTCACTGGCCTGGACATGTCCTACTCTGAGCAGGTGCATTCCTGTGTCACTCAGAGGCCCAGCAGCCATGCCAGTCCACATGATTGACATGGGTGTGTCAGAAGTACATGTCTTGTTGATCCAGAGAAGGCTATGACCAAACTCAAGAGGTAACAGACTTCTTGGATCTCATACAGGAAGCTCTACTATCACTAGACCTATGTGGTCTTCCCACTTTGGTTACTCACTGTTCAGTGAGACAGCTGTCATACTCACTAGGTTCATTAAGAATATTCATTTCACTCCCTGTGTATACCTGCAGCTTGCCCTCGACCCCAAGGAATCATTCTGCAAAGCACTGTTAGGATGAATTTATTCTTCCATAAGTACAGGCTGATGGAGTCTGTTATTAGCCACCAGCTTTGTTGTTTGTTTCTTTGCTTTTATGTTCTTACTGCCTCAGAACAAAAAGTGCATCTTAATAAGGAGCCTGATTCCCAAGGATAGGGAGATTCCCAAGGACTCAGAGACAGCAGGGCTGTCAAGCTGGTAACAAGACACACTCACTGCCTCACGGATATGCATGTATGGTGCTGGCCAGAAGGACAAGAGGACTGTTGGAGCAGCAGTTCACACAGAGGCAAGGCCAGCCCTTACTTTAGAGTTGGGGGGCACACACATTCTGTCCATGTTTATAGAGGCTCCTCTGTGAAGACAGTTTCCTAATAAAATCTTCACATAAAATGGATCTTTATCTCCTTAATAGATAAGATACATTCTCAATATTTGTTTTCTACACTTTGGGTTTCTTGCTGTTTCCGAAGACTGATCCGGGAAAGCTGATGCTGTGAAATTCAGGAAAGTTTCCTGAAGTATATATAGATGCTTCAAAGAAGAGAGAGTCTTTTCTAGGTCTGGAGAGATAGCTCAGTGGTTAAAAGCACTGGCTGCTCCTGCAGAGAATTCGAGTCCCAGAACACACATGGCGGCTAACAACCATTCATAACTCCAGTTCCAGGGGATCCAACACCCTCTTCTGACCTCCGTGGGCATTGAATGACATGGGTGCACTTATATGCAAGCAGGCAATACACTCATACACATAACAATAAAAATAATAAAAAATTTTTTTAAACAGAGTCTTTTCTGTGGGTTGGTGGCTGGTAATCTGTCTTGGCCCTGAGTGGTCAAAGGAAGGAGGTCACTTCAGTCTGCCATGCACAGCTTGCCTCTACCACACTGAGAACATAGTTGTGGCTTCCTGGCTGAATAGCTCCCATCCATGAAAACTATGCACATCCTCTTCCCTCCCTCCCTCATTTCTCTTAACAATTGATTCATCATCTCCTTGTCATATAAAGCATAAATGGTTTGAGGCTGCCTATCCAAAAAAAAAAAAAAAAAAAAAGACCAGATCTTCACATCCATCTGGGCATGAGGAACTTCCTGCCATGGTGGGTACTTTTTGAGACTGTTGAGTAAACAAGAGAGATTCTGGTGGTTTTCAAATTTACTAGATTAAAAAGTAACAGCCACTGAAAAAGACTCTGACAGCAAAAATGAGCCCTGAGCATCAAGATAATACAAAGTGTCTAGAGAAGAACCAGCATGGGTTCTCCATAGTCTCTTGTACATGTTTGTTCCTTCATGACAAACACCAAGAAAGGAGTCAGAGAGATGGTTCAGTGCTTAAGGGCACTGGCTGCTCTTGTAGAGGACTCAGGTTCAGTTCACAGCACCCACATGGCAGCTAACAGCCATCCAGAACTCCAGTTCTAAGGGAATCTGATGCCCTCTTCTGATCTCTGCAGGCATTTCATGACACAGGTACATTTACATACATGTAGGTAATACGCTCATACACATAAAATAAAAATAATAAACAAACTTTAAAACACCAAGAAATATGGTTTGATGTCTCCAAGTACTGGGACACAGTAGCGTCCTGTTTCTTCCTGGCATCTGGGAGTCCTTGAATCATACCCCTTGATGTTTTCTCTGGAGACTCGACAGTGGAGCACTTTCCCTCTCACTGAGTTAAAGTGAACGACACTCAGAGAATATGAGTAAAGAAAGATTTAGAAAACAAAACTTAAGCAGGGAAGAGTGAAGAATAGAAAAACTGCAGTGGAAGCCTTGGAGTAAGTTTTGGAGCAAATCCCCCAAAAGCTATCAAGCCAGAGCACACCTGGACAAAGGGACTATTGGTGTCCCATTCTACAATGGCCTCCAGTTCTGCAAGTGGTCAGAGAGTCTAGGCCTCATGTATGTTACTGTTTGGTCTGGACATGCCTTTTTCCAGGAGGAAACACTTGCTGTGGTTCTTTTCAGTCACAGCTTTGAAAACTTCCTGTTCTTTCTAGGGACTTACAACAGTGATACCTGTACCCTTGAGATTAAAATCCCTTCCAAACAACACATAAGGAACGCCTTCCAAGACCACTCCAGCATCAGCCTCCTCCAACCCAAGAGACTACCTTAGACCAGGGCTGGGGGAAAGGAGGGCAACACAGCTCCTGTAAACTGTGCACCTTCCCAGTTTCTCTTTCACGCTCAATTCAGGGAAAACTGCTGAGCATCTCTGATGGGTGCAGCGCCAGCAGCAATATAGACTGGCCTCTCCTTCTGAAGCTCAAAGCCTAGTGAGAAAGGCAGGTACTAAACAAACACAGTCATCTCTCCACACTCTAATGGGAAAGAGGACTTTCATGGATATGAAAATCCATGGATGCTCAAGTTCCTGATGAAAACAATGTAGTGTTTGCATCCTCCTGTACACTATCTCCATGCCACTTATAACACCGAGTACGTGAATGACAGCAGTGTTAAACAGCTGTTATACTGTGTTCTTTAAGGAATCGTGACAAAAGAAAAGCTTGCATATGTTCAGTACGGATACAATGTTTAGAAAATGAATTTTAAGACTGATATACCACAACACTATATATGTAATTATATATATGAATGAGAAACATTTAATATTTCAATACATATATTCATTACATGGCGTCTAAACTAAGCATTTATCTCCTGAAACATCAAAATTCTTTCTCTTAGCCTTTTGAAATTTACAGTATATTACTGTTCTCTATAGTCAACCCACTGTGCAAAATGACACCAGAACTTCTTGTTCCATCTATCTATGAACTCAGAACCCATTCATCGACCTTTCCCATCCTTCTCTACAGTTTTTTGAAACTATTATTGATCCTTGGTTGGTTAATTTGCACATATGGAACTCACAGATGTGAAGGACTAATGACCTGTTGTCTACATTTAAGGTGAAGAAAGAACCACCGAGAGGCACTGTACACATCCAAGCCTTCTGGAGAGACAAAGCAGCCACCACCTCCTGGAGCAGGAAGAGGAAGTGAAGACTGTCTCTGCTATTCCTGCTATGGTACAGAGGCCAGGTGGGTGAGGTATGTGTACTACAAGGAAGGCCAATTTAGCTGTCCTGTTCTTCTAGAAAGTCTTGTATTCAAGTGAGAACATTAGGTTTCACCACAAGCTAACAAGAGCCATCGTTTTCCTGCCTACTGGGAGACAGATTTTTTTTTTTTTTAACCAGTAAAATTTTTATTTATCAGTTAAAAATAAAACTTTAAAGATCAAGCACAAAGTCAGTCAAGTTTGAAGCAGGCATTTTGCTTGTACATAGGGGTCTGAACTCAGGTCCTCATTCTTGCTTGTGGCGGGGACTGATCGCTGAACTATCTCCTCAGCCTGTCCACTACTACTACTTTTAAACCAACAGTATATATCACTGACATCTTTCAAAGTCATCTCTAGCCTCAGCTGGTCTGGAAATCACTATGTAGACCAGGCTGGCCTTGAACTCACAGAGATCTGCCTGCCTCTGCCTCCTGAGTGCTGGGATTAAAGGCGTGCACCACCACTCCTCACTTCAATTGGATTATTTTGTGTTCAAGTCTATTTTTTTTTAAGGTCTTTTCAGGTGCTGGAAAAATGGCTCAGCAGTTAAGAGCACTTACCAGTGCTCTTGCAGAGGACCTGGGTTTGCCTCCCAGCACTCATTTAGCCTGCTGTCTTTAACCCCAGCTCTAGCACCCTCTTCTGGCCTCCACAAACATTGCATGCTCATGATGCACTTACATACATGCGGGCAAACGACAGATTCTTTTTTTAACTGAAGTTTTGTGTATTTCATACAGAAATATCAATCTTAATCATCTTTATACCGCTGTCCCCACTGGCACCCTCCCATAGCCCCCCACATTCATACATTCGGGAGACAGTTCCTTATTGCAGAACATTGTTCCAACAGCCCCCCAAAAGTATTTGAACTGCTAGGTGCACGCCATTTAATATTTTCACAATTACAGACCTTATAGCATCTCTAGAAAAAGCTATACCAAGGTCATTTGGATAGGATGGATTTGCCAACTTTGTGTCTTTTCAGAATAAAGATGTTGGGTCAGTGAACTGTGTATCTTTCCCATCCTAAAAATGTTCAGCACTCAATGCACAACACTTAACCCTGATCATTAAAATAATAATAATAAAAAAACCTCAGAAAGTCACTGCTAAGGACAAAGCTGACAAAATGAAGTCCAGTGCATCCCAGACTCTGTGTTCTGGGGATAGTTCCTGAAAGGGTCACTTCCAGATCCACGTGGGGTCTACTACAGCCCTGGTATGACAGCCTCCTTGAAAAGCCCCCAACTGATTGAGCCACTCTGTGGTCCCAATGGGTCACCAACACTTGATCAAGGAAGCAAAGTGTCACAGTCACAGGAAGCAGGAGCTGCACTTGAACACACGACATACACTCACTCATCTAGAGATCCCACAGTGACATGGGCAGCATCACCCTTCAGTCCCATGGACTGTGGTTTTTCCAGTCTCAGATACTTCAGAGGAAGAGCTCTCCTGATACAGAACCCCACATCATAGTCAGCATCCTTGACTGTTCATCTGGATGCCTACAAATCCAGATGCAGACACTGATCTCTGTGGAACAAACGCTGTAGAGCCCCTAGCCCACTTGAACCTCACGGAGCTCTGACAGGGCAGCTGAGACCTAGGAGTCCATGCTGCTGCCATAGGAGAGGCTCCTTTAAGTGACAGACCAGTCTAAGAGAAGAGCGCCTCACACAGGAAAGCAGGGGTCTCCTGAAACAAGGAGAGCCAAGCCCAGCAGCAAGCACACTTCAGGAAACTACTTAGCTTACTGTGTTTTAGATATGATTCAAGATCCAAGATGCTACAATGTGAAAGCCAGGAGCATATCAGTACGGTGGCTGATGCAAAAGTGGGCAGCACTGGCAGTTCTCAGGCCACATGCTGGCTTGTCTCCATGCACAACAGTATTAATTCATTAGCCCTCACAATCACCCAGTAAAGAAACATAGCCCTTTTTACAGATGGGAAATGCTCTGGTTTGGATCTTAAGCATTAAAGGTTTGGCTCCCAGACCAGGAGTGGAGCCTTTAAGAGGTGGGAGCTATAGGGAATCTTTAGGGCACTAGGAGTGTGGCCCTGAAGGGGAGCCTGGCCTCTTTTCCTTCATTTGTTCCTCAACACATGGTAAGCAGTTTTGCTCCACCACAGGCTCCTACCATGAAGTGGCACCTTCAGCTAAAAGCAACAAGGGCCTCTGATCTTGACTGAAACCTCCAAAACTATGAGCCTAAAACAAACTCTTTCTCAATAGAGCTGATTGTCTCAGGTATTTATCGAGTAACAGAAGGGAAACCTGGACAAGGAGGAGGCAACTTGCTCTGGATTCTCCAGGTAGACTATGATGACAGCAGTTCCTAGGCTGCTACTGCACGCTGAGAAATAAAGACAAACAGATCTTCATTTCAGACATCTAGTGGTCCGGCAAGGGGGAGAGGCTGGGAATGTTTTCAGAGGAGTATTCTTTCCTTCAGGTTTTCCTCTAAGGGTCTTTGCTAGGGTGGTTGGAGAGGTAGTTCTACTGACTGCTCAGGAATTCTCGTGTGAGTTAGAATATATACCCCTTCAAAATGAAAGCAAGTGTGCTGTGAATGGTACCCACCTCCTGAGTTGTGCTGCATGCAACATGTGGCAATCCTCAGAGCTGTAGGGGGAACTGAAAGGGTATAATGGTTTGGGAATAAAGAAATGCAGCTTAAAACAAAAAGTCACATACCACTTCCTGGTCTCTAGTTCCTTAATAATATATTATGAAATTACATATTGCAAATCTTTATGTGTCAACCTAGATAGCAATCTCTGAGTCTAAATCAAAGAAAAATCACGACTACCCACTGAGCCTGTGTCTAAATAGCTGTCCTCTCGTCTGCTATCTTCCAAGCAATCAAATGCCTTTCTGAATGACCCAGATACAACATTTTTATCCAAATTCTAAGCATGGGCCTGAACATAAATCCAAGCCCAGAGACCTTTTAAAAATTAAGTAATTTTTATGCTTTAAAGTATCAAATCCATTCCACCTCCTATTCCTTCCACTTTGGTTCCTCTCCATCCCCCCACCATTATTCAGTCCCAATTTCATGTGCTTCTTATTAACCCACTGGGTCCACTTAGTACTGGCTTTCTAAAAATATTAATTTATTTTTATTTTACATGTTCAAGTGTTTTGCCTGCATGTATGTAAGTGTACCATGTGCATGCAGTACCCATGGAGGCCAGAAAAGGAGAATGGATCCTCTGGATCTAAAGTTACAGATGGTTGTCAGCCTCGATGTGGAGGCTAGGAATTGAACCCTGGTCCTCCAGAAGAGCAGAAAGCACTCTTTAACCACTGTGCCATCTCTCCAGCCCCAGTGCTGACTTTTTAATAAGAATCAGAAAACATCTGAACAGTTTAGCTCCAACATGAAAATACAGGAAACACTGCTTCGGCCTAGATCAGAAAACAAGCCTCAGATCTGGGGAATACTACAGACTGGCCACAGGAGGGTTCATGCCAGCCTCGTTCACCCCCTGGAGCCACCTCTACCACAGTCAGTGGAGACTTCACCTCATACACATTCCTGCTTACTACAGGAAATGGGTTAGTCAAAAGGAAGTTCCGTGTACTCTAAATCCTAAATGTGGGAATATACATGAGAACCAATGACTTGCATTTCAAAGTAAGGACAGGATGATTGGCTAGGTCACAGTTTCATCCCTGGAAGACTGTGTTCTCAGAGACTCCTTAGTCCTAGGAACACTGAAAGAGCTGCCAACCCACAAAGATAAAATTGGAACCTTGTAAAAGACATAGCACAAAGACATGGGGGATTCTCAGACAATTGAACTGAAGGAGGCAATTTCAAATGTAAACATTCTATTTAAAAAACTGGAAAATTTGCCCACAAATACTATCTTCAAAACAAATATCACCATCCTGCTACTGGGCACTGTAGACTTTTTACATTAAACCTTGCATTAGTCAGCTTTACATTACTATGAGACTATATCTGAGGTAATTAGCTGATGAAGAGAAAACGCTTATTTTGACTTGTACTATGGAGGTTACCATCCTAGGCCAGATCATCCCATTGGTTTGGGACATGGACAGAGGCAGTAGACCATAGCAGAAGTGCATGATGGAGCAAACTACACATACCACAAGTCAGGAATGAGAGAGGACAGTCCCTCAAAGGCATATCTCAATGGCCTAAGGACCTCCCACTAGGCCAGACCTCCAAAAGTCTACACCACTTCAAATATCACCACTGGGTTCAAAGACTTTAATGTATAGACTAGTGGGGGCACACTCACCCAAATGCTAGTGAGCCTCACACAGCTCCATTATTATAATTGTGACAGCTCTATCTTGCTGTATTTGGGGAGTGTTTTATCTATTTAGGAACACAAGGATGAAAACTTAGTTTAGACCCACAAGACTTTTTTTGTCAAGATATTGGAAAATTGCATTTGGAAAGGCATTAAACATCTGGTATTCTTTTGGTATATCTAACTATTATTAAAAGACATTTTTTATTGAAAAAGAAGCTATACAGACTATAATGTATATTTATAATCATACACAATTGATTTAGATTTTTTTAAGTGATGGGAAGCAGGTACATGGAGATAGGCAAATCTAGAGAGCTTTCTGGTTAGCCAGGCTAGCTCAGTGAGTTTCCGGTTCAATGAGACTATCTGTCTCAAGACAAAGACAAAGAACAGTAGGGGAAGAGACCTGTCCTCCTGCTCTGGCTGCCACATGCAAAGGCAGAGAGAGATAGAGATAGAGATAGAGAGAGAGAGAGAGAGAGAGAGAGAGAGAGAGAGAGTATTTTTTATTAAAACAACAAACAAAACAACCGGGCTTGTAAAGTTTCGCTTATTTGAATTTACTCCAAGTAACTAACTTCACTTTCTGTCCTACCTCAACAACAACAGGTATAATTTTCGCCAAGGGCTTCAATTTCCTATAAATCCTACTTCTCTTTTGAGACTTTTTTGCTAATAGATAATTACTACCCAACAGCATATGTAAAAGTCAAATTTGGTAAATTTTAATACTTTGCTTCCAGTTTCTTCTTCAGAATAGATTTGGTTTTCTGTACATGTTTTCACTATACAGTTCTCTAAATTTGTACCAGAAAGCATTATACTGTTATAATCATTTTGTTAAAGTTCTTTCTGTATTTTCCATAATTAAGCAAAGAAAAGTAAAATTGTAGTCCCTTAAAATCTACACCATTATTACCCATTTTATTATCAATAGGATAGATATTTAAACCTGGTGGGTACTCTAATATACCAAAATTTGTTAAAATAGATGACAATTTCATGAAGAAACAAAGTCATGTATAATACAATTTATGGAGTTGAACTCCAAAGTGAACTAGGAGTGGTCAGGAGATTTTCATCCTCTGCGTGAGTCTGAGCTTCTCTCCACCATCACTCAGTGAGATATTTCCCCAGGGCTCCCAGTGTTCCATAAATTCATATAACTCTACTCAGGCTCCTTCCCTAAAACACTAATTACTGAATTACAGAAAAACCTTTGGGAACATTTCAAGGAATGAAGAAAATCCTTAAGGACAGAAAAAGCAGAAATATCAGACTTACAACTGATAAGAAATTATAGCACCTACCATTTCACCGTAAAAACATCAATGTCCGTCATAGTAAAAAATAGCAAGAGTTTCAACTACACCTCCCTTGAGTTAAAAAGTTATAGGGAGGCAGGTCATGCCAGAGAGGGGGCACTTTTTTGTGTCCCCTGACCCGGGACCCCCACCTAATCTTTAAAAAAATATCTTCCTGCCTTCTGCAAAGAAGTTCCCCCCAATAAAAGACTTCAGCTCATGACCCGTGGGATGACATTTTTCCCTACCCCGGAAAGGAATCTGCCCCCTGTGAGGCTTCCTTTGCTAATAAATTGCTTTCTCCCAATCAACAGGATTCATCTCTCAACTTCATCTATCAATGGTTTCTGAGTTTGTAGCACGTGGTTAGCTCAGATACTCCTGGAACTGGTATGAACAGCAAATCCAGGTGGCAGAAGCCTATGGTGGAGGAAATTATGGCCTCAAGGTTGCCAGGAAGCAGAAAGAGATGGGGGGGGGCTCCAATACACCTCTAGGGATTTTACTACTTCCCACTAAGCCATCTCCTAAAGGTCCCACAACCTCTCAGTAGCACCACAGGCTGGAGACCCAAGTCTTCAACACATGCACCTTTGGAGGACACCAAAGATCCAAACCTTAAAGGACCAGGCAGTAATACCAACGGGCTCAATAGTTTTTGTGAGGATTACATATTAGGCTTCCTTTTTTCCATATGAAAAAAAAAATGTTTCTGATTAGATTTGAGGTCTTCTCTACAAGGATTTCAGGTCTGGTACTGTAAATATGGCCCAAAGCCCATGACTGGAGAAATCATAGGCCTTAGGGGAAACCTACTGGTGTCATTTGAAAAATGACCATGTTGTCAAAATGCCTTCTTAATATTTGTTTATATCCATAGTTCTGTGCAGTTTTTAACCTTGGTCAGAGAAGCTTCTTTTTGCAGTGGGTAGTGGTTAATGCAGAGACTCATAACCAGCCAAAATGCTGAGAATAAGTGACTGTGCGTGCTCAGCCCTAAACTGGACAGCTATATCAACCTATCCCCATCTAAGGCTCCAGGAACACGGCTGATGCACACATCAACTCAAAGAAGCTGTGGCTGCCTGCACAACATCAAGTCAGCCAGAATTCCAGCATGGATGAAGGCAGGGCTTCTGGGGAGTTACTGGCACTTGATGGCTGCTGAGGGAGGGAGAGTCTCTTTCTTTGGGAAATGGCCACTGGCAGTTGCCTGCACCCCAGTGGGTAGCCCCAAATCCATTCACACATTGTCAGCAGTAATTGAACTCATGGGCAAATAATAATAGTGATAATAATAATAAATGATAGATTTGGGAGGGAAATGGGTTGGTGAGTCCAGGGTGGACTTGAAGGAGGTAATGGGAGGTAGAGGAGATCAAGAAACATTGTGTACATGCATGAAATTTTCCAAAGAATAAAAAAAATATTGCTTTAGGGGCTATGGAGATGGCTCAGCAGTTAAAATAGCTTCCTATTCTTCCAAAGCACTGGAGTTTGGTTCCCAGTAACCTTATCAGGTATCTCACAACCACCTATATCTCCAGCTCCATGGGATCCAATGCCTCTCGTCTCCTTGAGCACCTACATGCAGATGCATACACACACACACACACACACACACACACACACACACACACACACAATTAAAAATAAAATGAATCTTTTTTAATTTATTATTTTTATTTTATGTGCATGAGTGTATTGCCTGCATGTATGTGAGTGCACCCATGTCGTGCGATGCTGCGGAGGTCAAAAGAGGGTGTCGGACTCCCCTGGAACTGGAGTTAAGGACAGTTCGTAGCCGCCATGTGGGTGCTGGGAATTGAACCCAGGTCCTCTGCAAGAGCAGTCAGTGCTCTTAACCACTGAGCCATCTCTCCAGCCCCCCAAATAAAATAAATCCTTAAAAAATATTATTTTAAAAAACTGTTTAGGCCACTTCTTACTGTTAATAACTTTTTAATAGAATTTTGAAGGAAAGAACCTTGCAAATAAATTGACTCATTTTTTTTTCCAAATGCAGTTCTTCATTTTTCTCCTCACTCACCAAATGTGCCCAATAATCTGCTTGCACTTAATTATTCAAACTGATTCAATATGCATATTTGATTAGTGCCTTAGTGTCTTTATGGTCATTCTAACTGTCTAGGACTGGAAGGACGACAGGGTGGAAGATCCACTGAACATTCTCTGGGAAACAGCATTCTCAGAAGGAACCTGTATAAACAGCACTCATGAGGAGAGAAATTCACGTACGAGAAGGCCCCTCAGTTATTCCATCTAAAGGGAAAAATGAGAACGATACAACAGAACCACAAGAGGTAAAAGTGAAAAATTTCCAGGAGACAATACAAAAAACACCATCATAACTTCAGGAGAGAGGGAGAGCTTTTAAACAATCCACAAATGAATAAACTAAAAAGTCAAAGAGTTCTGACCTAATTTACTTAAATTAAGAATGACCATTCACCCAATACTAACACAAAAATAATAAATAAATAAATAAATAAATAAATAAATAACCTCTACCAATATAGAAAGGCAAAACACAAAACCGTGGCCACTGGGCTGGATTCATAGTAATAACCTCTCAGTGAATCCCAGGTCCTTGGAAAATACCTTTCTACACTAATCTTGGCATGTGTGGTCATGTGACTTGCTTAGGCCAATGAGATAGCAATCATGATGTTCACAGAGGTGTAAAAGGGGCTTGCAGATTATAAATGGCTTTTCTCTTATTTATTAGAACCCTCAACCCATCACATGCAGAAGCCAAGGTTAACCAGAAGAAACATGGAGAGGGGCCCCAACTACCTGTACTGTCCCACTAACTCCACCAATACAGATGGTGAGCTAAATTGGTAGATATTAAGTTTCTCAGTTTCAGGGGTGTTGCAATAAATTTAGCCTGACAGATTATAAAAAGATACAAAGGATGTTCTGCTTTATCAGCAATCAGGAAATAACAAGTGGCCAATCTCTCAAACCTGAGGAGTTGGGGACACTCATCCTTGTTTACAAAGGGGGCAGAGGCCAAGTGTAACCTGGCAACAGTTCCAACAACAGCCCAAGGGTGGACTGCACACATTCATGCTGGGAAGAACTGCACAAGGACTTCTAGAAAGAACCTTCCTGAGGGGGTCAGAGGCAGCAAAGTGCAGCAAAGAACTAAAGGGCTTGTCTGGGAGCTCAGTTTGCCCTACAAGTTTCCTGGTTTTCCTTAAAAGATGAACTTACTTGGAGACTAATAGGAGGTTATGGAATTATGAAGAAGTGCTCCAGCAAACTTACCAAAGTCTCTGACATGCCACTGGCTTCCAGAAATAAAAGCAGTGATGCAGCACCTATGTAGACGTGACCTACGTGTGCTCTCAGCTTCTTTCTGGCTCCTTGGGCCCTTACCAGCCCAAAACCAAGTTTTGTGTCTCAGGATAATATCCATACTCATGGGATTTTTCTCCCACCAAATATGGGAAAACATGAAAGCAGTTTTTTTTTACAGCTGAACCTAATTGTGACTCAGGGTAAGGTGTCATATCATCTGGACCCAACCACAAAGAAAGCAAATGGATCCTTGTGTGTTAGTCTTCCTCATCCCCTGAAGATCTTTGCTCAGTGGCTGCAACATTCACTTGGAGCCCAGAGTCTGAGATGCCCGGCATTAGTGCTTCCTGCTTCCCTCCTCAAGCCTGTGTCATATGCTATATTCCCAGCAGTACTCATTGCCAAAAAGGAAGTATGTAAGCACAGCCAGAGTATGATCCTGAAGCTCCACTCGGAGCAAGCAGGGCCCTCAGGCTTCAACAGTATCTCTACTCCTGTGTTCCATCTCAGCAGAAGCATCTACCTCTGGGACAGGCCAAAGCAATTCCACTAGAATACTGATGCCATAAGATATGTGACGCTTGCAAGCTTATGTGTTAGTCACTCATGTAAAGGGGAAAGGAGGAGGAGGGTCCACCACCATGTCACATCTATGCAGACCAACCATCCTATTGGAGTGTTCTTCCTTGGCCTCCCTAACCTCTAAGGCAATAGCATCATAGTCCATTTTCCGTAACTCTTAACATATCTGAGGCTAGGTTCATTATAAGGTAAGTGGATTTAATTCATGGTTCTGGGGGTGGGGTTCAAACAGCATCCTGGCAAGTGCCTCCTGACTACATCACAACATGGCAGAGGAGCAAAGGAAACTTGGAAATGTGCACAAGGGAAAAAGGGTCACACAGCAAGACAGGAAACAAGACTGGGAAGGAGCCTTGGCTTACTCTGTTCATACTCATTTTCTCTTCCATGAACTCTTCCTCTCTTACCAGGCCTGGTCCACTTTAAATGACACAACTGATACATTTATGATGGTGGAGCCTCCAGGACCTTATTTTATACTTGGCTCTACCTATTAAATGTAGCACCACCTCACTAGGGACCAAGCTGCTGACACGTAAATTGAGGGTGGGACCCCATATCCATACTGAAGCAGATGGCATTAGAATGTGAGGGTTCGGAAAGATGATTTTCATGATGAAGTCAGAGGTTTCTAAAATAGAATGAGTAATCTAATAAAAATAGACCAGACAGTTGCCTGGCCCCTTGATCAAGTGAGGACACAGAAAGCAGGTGCTATCTATGAACCAGAAGATGTCAAATCTGCAGCTGCCTTGATCTTGGACTTCACAGTCTCTACAATGGAGAGAAATTCCTGTGGCTTATAAGCTATTTGGTTTAAGGTATGTAACATTATAGGAGCCTGACTAAACTTCGATGTCACAACTAGCCTGCAAAACAGGCTTCACTCCATTTTACAAATGGGTAAACAGAAGCTGAAAGTTGAGTAGCTTGCCTGATGATGTCACAGTCCTTGGTGTGCAACTGAAATCTGAATATAGGTGCTCTGATTGCAAGCATCCATGGTCTTTCCATGTCACTATCTTACATGTTGTCAATGAGCCTATTTAGTAACTTGTATGGTTGCAGCAGGCTTTCTGTTCCCTCAGGCCTTCCCGAGTCCAATAAATAGTATCTAGTTGGGTAAAACAGTCTGATTCCAAGTCTAAGAGGCCTCACCCTTCAGAGATTTACAAATCCACAAAAGTTCAAAGAATCCATTAGAGCAATTTTAACCAGAAGGTCAAAAGATTATAGCAATGATTTACTATGAGTTTTCTAACTTGTTTAGTATAGTTACTGCAGCCAAGTTTGGGAGGAAATCTTAATGGATCTACTCTCTGCCCAAAAAACAATAAGCATTCATGAAAGTCATGAAGCTATTTCGCAGCCTTAGGTTTGTCTCCCAGAGTCCAGGTTCTTACACAAATAAGTCAGTCCACAAAACTAGTGATAGGAAAATGAAAACTAATTTACTTGTGAGTCCTAGTTGACACTTGGAGAACAAAATTATCAACTCACAAAGAAAAATGAATGTGCACATCCTATCTGCCAGACTAAAGGTCTGAGCACCCAGAAGACTGAAACACCAGAAACAAAAGTTAGATCCCGGTGCCAAGAAAGTCATATTTATGCCTGGTGGCAGCCTGAAATTCATGGACTGACCACACCCCGAGTCTCACCCCTACATGCAGTAGGCAGCTCTGTGTCTGAAAACCTCAGAGAAACAAAGTGACCCTAAAGAGAGGTCCTTATCTCCAACAGGAGCATGGAGGCCACACCTCAGAGAATCAGCTATGCCAGGCAGGAGGTGCTTCTGGCTAGGTGGGACCCTCCTGTCCACTGTAAGTTGGGTAGACCATGATTGTCCCCCAGAAGCCTGCTAGGAGCACCAGAAACCAACACTTGGAAGCTGTGATCTCATAGGGCAGCAGGAACACTGCCCACCTCCACAGAGACATTTGTACCTGCGTGTGGGTAAAACCCAAGGGCAAGGGCAAGGGAAAGGCCTCCCAATCTTGCTTTTCACTATGTCCACCACCACACAAAACAGAACCCACTCATGACTGGGAATGGTATGAGAAATGTCCTGATGTCAGCAGGTAGAGTTTGCCTAGGCCTGCTGTTCTAGGCAGCAGCAGAGCAGGACCTGCCCTGGGCCACAGGCAGGCTTTACACAACTCTAACTCCCATCCTATGGTTGTGATAATACCATCCTACTTTGCTGTCTGTGTCTGTCTAATGGCAATTTCTGATATGGCGCTTCCTTCCTCACTGACATGCTCTGGCTTTCCTCCTAACAACTGACAATCAATACAGCAACTGTTAGGCCAAACCACCCTCATCTTCAAAAGCATAGCTCCCCATAGCATAGTGTCCTATAATTTTAATTTTCAATTATAGGTTTAGCATTTGTTTAGGGGTTGCTTTCAACACATCAGGAAGATAGAACTGTTGGTTCTGCTGATGGTTTTGCTTAAAGACTTAATATAGTGTCTATTTTGTTAATATTAACAGAGACTTTGTACCAGAAATCAGCCACATGACTTGCTTTGCTGAGCTGCTACTAAATGCAAACGTGTAGATTTTCTTGAGAAAGCTTTTCCATAATGCTCTATTGTGATTCATGTGTTCTACTTGAATACTTTATGCTTCCTTTATATTTTATCTCTCACTCCAATTAGAATCTATTGTTTTTAAGGCCATAAGCTGTATCCTTCAACAGTACAAGATAAACAGAAAATAGCTGCAGAGGTTCACTAAACCTTCAGTTCAATGAAGCCATTATCCCCATCAGAATTCCAGGAACTGGGCTGGCAGAAAAGAACATGCCTTTCCACAATTATCCACTGTAGTGCTAAATGATCACGGCTGGCAGCAGGAGCTTTTACTTATGAACAGAAGGTGGGAAGCAGAGAAACACTGCCCAGGGCTGCAGGGATGCACAAGGAGCTGGAGCCACCTCTGCCATGTTTCTGATCCTCACTCACTTCTGCACATACTTTCACTCACTCATCCATCTACTTATTCACTCACCTATTCATCCACTCAGTCATATATTCAATAATTTGTTCATTCATTGAATAATTTACCCACTCACTCATTTATTCAGTCTGTAAAGTTCGTTCATTCATCTACTATGAATCATTCACTTAGTCATCCATTCACTCCTTCATTCACTACTCCATCTGCTCATCCAGTTAACATCCCTCACATGTCTACTAGATGCACGGGGTTATGAGAGTCTATGACACAGAAATGTAAGAAAAGTCCCTGCTCTTAAGAAGTTTATAGTCTAATGGAGAAATAAAGTTGCACAACTAGACTACAATACAGTGAACTATAAACTGCCACATGGAAAGCTATGTGTTATGGGAAAACAGAAAGGTAGTAAAGACTAATCAGTTCAGTGGGTGAAACATAACATCTAAGTTAGTTCCTTGTGAATAAGTTTGGCTGATCTGAAAAGCAAGCAAGTGGGGAGAGTATAACAAGTTGATCATGCCCTCCCTCCTCAACTCAGCTACTGTGGTTCTCACCTTCCCTGCCCAGTGTTCATCTGTGTGTCACCTTTCGACCACTCCTTCCAGGCCAGGTCATGCCTGTCTTGGCGTCCCTGGCTCAACTTCTTCTGGATCTTGTTCTTATCCCAGTGGTCCCCTCCAACACCTATATGTCATAAAGCCCCAGGCTCTTCCTGCCTTTCTCTAGTATCCTCTTCAGCCCTACAGCTTTAAATGTCATTACTGTGTAAGGCAATGATATAAATTATAGTCTTAACGAGTATCCTGTTAAGAATGGAATGGAGTCCTTTAACAGTTGTTTGGACAATAGGTACAGATCACGACCGTTTGGGAAAACTGGCATATGGTAGGCTTTCTAACCACATCAACTCCAACTACATGCTTATATCACCACTGATGTGTAACAAATACCTCAACTCTCATTGCCACAACAAGACACCTGAAGAAAGCAACTTAAGAAAGGAAAGCTTTATTTGATAGAGTACCAAGGGTTACAGTCTGTCATGGCTAAGAATATATGGCAACAGGAGCATGAGAAAGCTGTTCTCATAGTCAGGAAGCAGAGAGCAACGAATGCTGGGGCTCAGCATGCTTTCTCCTTGGTATGCAGCTCAGGAGTCCAGCCCATAAGATGGTGCAGCCCACATTTAGGGTAGGCTTCCCACCTCAGTTAACTTAATCTAAATAATTCCTCACAGACATGCCCAGAGGCTGTCTCTTCCATAACTCTACATCCTGTGAAATATAAGGATGTATACTTTAAGCCATTATCTTCCATTTCTTGTCCCCACAGGCTCACAGCTATCTCATAATGCAAAATACATTCAGTCCAACTTCAAAAGTCCCCATAGTCTTCATTAGCTCCAACAGTGTTCAATATAAGTACAGTATCTGATCCTCGATCTCTTAACTGTAAGCCCCTGAGAAATCATAAAAGGAGACTAGTTACATACATCTAACATACAATAGCACAGAGTAAACATTCTTATTCTAGAAGAGAAAAAGCGGGGGGAGGGGGACGGTGCATACCAAGGAAAGATTGAACCAAAGTAAAACTCAAACTCAGCAGAGAAAACACCAAATCCTGCAGCCCCAAGTCTAGCATTTGACTCAGGATGTAACCATCTGGACTCCAAAGGGCTCAGATAGGCCATCCCTTCCTGGTCTTCCAGCTGAAGTACACATGGCCTCTTTCTTGAGCCAGTTCTACTCAATGCCTATAGCGTTCCTCAGCATATATTCTATGGTTCTGCCATCTCCAACACCCTGAGGTCTGTAATGCAACCTAGGTTTTATCTTCAGGGTTTCACACAAGTGGCCTCTTAGGACCCCCTTGCAGAGGCTCTAACCCTGACAGACACTGCCTAGCCTCAGCAGCCCTCTGGAACCATAAAGCAAGACTTCATGAACCTCTCAATCTTGCATATTTTGTGCCTGCAAAACCAATATGACATGGATAATATGCCACATTCTACTGCCAGCTCAGGAAGGAGCCTGGTCCCTTGGATGACTGCTGTAGGGACCTCTGTATGCCATGATGGCTGAATCTGCAAAAACACTTTCTTAGGCAGTTGTTTTCAAGCAAAGGACCCTTTCTGCAGCACTCAGAGTTCAGGCTTTCTCTTTTCAATGAAATTTTCCATTTTCACAAGTTGGAGCATAAGTGGATGGGTGCCTTCAGGATACTTTTCCTATTGTACCAGTGAAGAGAGTGAGGTTTTTCTTTCAAGAATTACAGATGCTCTGTCCTCTGTCCTGACCTTGTCCATAATTTTAAATTTGCTCACATAACCTTCCTTGTTTAACTTCACATTTTTTCATATTGTTTTGCTCTCTCTCATTATAGATCTGAACAAGAGTAGTGAGCAATAATCGCGGCACAGCCTGAATGCTATGCTATCTTGAAATTTCCTCTAAGGCATGAGATGCAGGCATAGGAAGTATTAGAAATCAGAATTCAGGCAATAATGTGATGCCTACCAGGTCCACCATAATTGGTCACTGATGAGATGCCCCATTTAGAGCTGAGCATTCTGGTTTCTTATTTTCTGCATCTTGACTGACTATGGGTCTCTGTACTAATTGCTGTCTACTGTTAAAAACATGGGAGAGGTAGTAATCTATAGCTATAAAGATAAGAACTTAGGGGGCAGTTTATTACTATTTCCATTTAGCAGAAATAGTACTAGTTTTCTCCTAGGGCCTATGACCAAGCCAGCCATGAGTTTTTGACCTAGCTTTAACAGGACCAAGCATGAGTTCTATCTTGTGTAGTGGGCTTTAAATTCAACCAGAAAATAGTTGGTTACTCCCATAGAATTTGGGCCACTATTGCATCAGTAAGCATATTTTTGCCAGGTCAGTCATTACGTAGCTCACAAGGTTCAGAGCTAGGTAAAACTACTGATATCTTTTCTCCCCTGGTAACATGTGTAGAACCTCCTAGCACTATGAGAGTTAGCCAGTAGGTATTAAGTTCCCAGATTGGTACCAGTTTGATTTCTTCATGTCCTATGACTTGGGTATGTGGTGTCTTCACCAATAGGGTCTTACCTTCAAGTTTTGGGAGGTAACAAAGAGCAATGGCAATAGTTAGCCAGTAATGTTTGGGGGAGAAGGGTCTACGGCACCCCACTGACCAACAATTCAAAAAAAGTAACCCATACCTGGCACTGGGCTTTTTATTTGATAGTCTATGGTGTCTGGTGAGGCATCCCCTGTTATAGGGTAACTTCATTTAAGCCCCATATGTAGAAACTTCCATGTGCCATTTTCAAAGGTCTTTAGTGCTAGATATTCTTCTCCATACTCCCTCCTCTACCATGTCTTTCCAACCCCAACTCCATTCAACCCTTCCTGTTCCATATTCCTCTTCCCCCCTTCTATTACCCATTCCTTGAAATCTCCACCCATGGCCTCTTACTAGTTTCCTGCCTTCTATGTGACTAATCTAATTTAAACACACATATCTCAAGATTCAAAGCTAGTATGTACATATGAGAAAGAACATGTGGTGTTTGTCTTTCTGAGTCTGGGTTACCTCGGACTCAGAATGATTATTTCTAGCTCTATCCATTTACCTGTGAATTTCATAATTTCATTTTACTTTATAGCCGAATAACATTCCCTTGTGTTTATAAAGCACATTTTCATTAGCTGTTCATCCACTGATGGATATCTAGGTTATTTCCAATTCCTGGCAATTGTGAACAGAGGAGCAATGAACATGAATGAGCAAGTATCTCTATAGTAGGAGTATGAAGACATGGGAATATGCCCAGGGCTACTATTGCTGGATCATATGGTAGATCTATTTCAAGCTTGTTGAGAAACCACTACATTGATTTCCATAGTGGCTACACCAGTTTGCATTCTAACACACAGTGAATAAGCGTTCCCCTTTTCTCCATAACTCTTCTAAAACAAAAGTCAGTGCTTCCAGAGGAAATATGGGGAAATGGAGTTCCCTCATTCAAGTCTGACTGTTCAGGGTTGTCAAGAGCTAGGAAACTATCTGTAAGGACAGACCTGGGTGCCAGGGCACTTCATGTGCAGGTAGAATGAAAATCTGGAGGAAATAAGAGAAACATACTTAGAAAAAAAAAGAAAATCAGAGGAAAAAGAAAAGTTATTTCAAACAGAAGACTCTTGGGGTGTGGCAAGACAACTGGCAAAAGCCAATGTGATAGCTGTTGGTAGAAGTGCTTATTTTGCAAGCATGAGGACTTGAGTTAAATCCCATGAACAAATGGGAAAAAAAAATGGGCATAGTGGTATGTGCTTGTAATCCCAATGCTGAGGAGGTAAAGACAGTCAGATCCCTGAGTCTTGCTGGTTAGTCAGCCTGGCCTACTCATCAGTTCCAAGGTCAGTGAGAGACCTCAGACAGTGGCTGAGAAACAACACCCAAGGTTGTCCTCTGACTTATAAACATGCATGCATACTCATATATACATGAACATGATCATGAACACACACACACACACACACAGCCACACAGCCACACTGAAAGGCTAGCAATGAGGAGTCCACAGGGCTTACTAACAGGACAGACAGGAAGAAATGCAAGGGTCAAACTTGAGGCAAAGGGTGCATATTGAAGCAGCAAGGAGAGAAAGGAAGAGTATATTTAAAATCTGATTTTCTGTGAACATAATTTTCTACGAGCTCATTATAGGAAACTTTAAAAGATAAAAGGGACTAGGGAGATGTCTGTGAGGAAGAGCACTGACACATGAGCATGAGAGCCAGAATTTGAGCTCTCAGCATCCAGACGCATAGTTACACATACTGGTAACTCCAGGACTGGGGGGCAGAGACAGAAGGAGGAGCTCAGGTACTCACTGGCCAGCCAGCCTAGCCAAAATGGGGAGCTTTCAAATCATTGAGGGACCCTGTATTAGAACAAGATGTAGAGTGATAAAGGAAGACACTGCACATCTGCCTCTGGCCTCTGCATGCACACACAGTATGTACACCTATGTGAATACAATGCACACACACACACACAAACACGAACATGCACACATTGTGAATGTGCACACACACACACATGAACATGTACAAATTGTGAACGTGCACATGCACACACACATAAATACGTGTGTGCATGTGCACCCATACACTGGCACACACACACCCTGAAAATAGAAAATAAAACAATAAAAATAATAATAAATAATAAAAAAGAGACCCCCATCTAGACCCTTTAGGAGTCACATAAGAGTGTTTCAGCTGTGAGTCCCCCAGACCCCACCCACACTTCCCAGACACACCCAGGACCATCCAGAGTTGTATAGGAGTGCACTTCAGCTGGGTGAGTGCCCCAGATTCCCACCCACACCCATCTGCAGTTGCACCCACACTGTCAGTTGAGTCTCTCCCAGATCCCTTGCCCTGAACCACCTCTCTAAGCTTAGACCCAGCCAGGAGCCACACTGGAAGGCTCTTTAGTTAACACTGAATTGGAATTGACTCCTTTGGTTACCACTGAAGTAGAATTGACCCAGTCTCTCCAATCACAAATCAGTACTACTTACAAGCTCTCCATACCTGGTTTGAAATCAACCAAGTGGAGGCAACAGCAAAAACTTCTACCCAACAGAGGCAGACTAGAATCTCATATCAGATACATAGCCTTGTGTTTGGAAACAATGTTGTCTGTATGGAAATCCCCTATCTCTCCCATCAGATTTCAAAGCTAAATAAAGGTTCAGATCCAAAGCCTCTTCAGAACAGCACAGTTCACTTCATATGAAAAATGTTTACTTGATGGAAGAAGAAAAGGCACAATGCACTCACAAAATGTATCCTTATTCAATTTTTTGTGTGTGAGAAGAAATGATGACTTTGGAAACAACCCACTGAACACTTAAAGTAAAACACTCCCTTAGGCTACACGAAGCCCAGGAAAGCTCCCTTCCAGAGGTTCCCAAGGACACACAGTGTACTCAAGAGAGCAGAGCTGTCATCTCTCATCACCTGCTCTTCTACACCATCATATTTACTGATCCCGGCTCTCTTCCCAGCACTATGCCAGGTCCTGCATGCTACAGAAAGATCCAGCCTCACTGTGCTCACAGAATTGTGAGCTCTGCAGCACCAGGAAGAAGTATGGCTCCAAATTCTCACGTGTATGGTCGTGTTGATCCAGCTTAGATCTGTATAAGCTCAGGGAACTTATCTACTTTAACCAGATCTATCATTGTTCTCTATACTGTAGCTTTGTACTCTCCATAGTAGAAAGCCAAGTGCAGGGTTCCTTCTGTCTGCCAGCTCTTCACCTGTTGCCTCCTGAAACACAGTGTTCACAGGACAGAGTATCATCCCTCCCTCAGGCAGGGAGAAAGGAAGGTGAGATGATGACATCTTGTTGCACTTAAGCCTTCAATCAGAAGCTTCTCTTCTGCAGCATGAGGTCAACACTGAAACACAGATGACTGGTTGCCTGAGAAGAAAACAAGCCCGAGTTAACAAGGGTCTTCCCTGCAAGCTGTGGAGTGAAGTCACCCATAAACTGCTCCTCCCTAGGTTTAAGAAGCTCTGAAGCCATGGCATCAGCAATGCTAAAAGCAGCTCTTGTAGAAACTGTCCCTCCATATCATCCAGTCACACAAAATAGCACAGACTTTGCTGTGCTTCCCATGAAGCGAAGAATTCCCCGTGGAAAAGTCACCCTGCACAAAGCACAGCAGGCTCCTCACTGTATCACTGGGGTCCTCACCCTAGGACAAGCAGACCTGCATGGGAACTCATCCAAAGCTCAGCTGCTGGCTGTCAGAGACCTCCCACCTTTGAACGACAATCTCATGGATGGACATAAACTCTCCCAGGATATTTCGGGCTGGCAGTGATCCCCAAATGGGACCATCTCTTCTCCCACTCTTTCCTCTAAACACTGCTATATGAATGAGAGCTGCCTTACAAGGAAGATGTGATGATAGTACAAAGTGCAAATGGGCACAGGTACTCAAAATAATCACCATAGTGCCAAGAATTCTCAGACCAATACTCCACACCAGAACAAGGAGGGCTTGACAGGGCATTACGAATAATACTCAAGGACTTCAAGATTAAACTTTATTTCTATTATTGCCAAAAGGAACACATAGCAATGAACAAAACAGTAAAACTATTTTCAGAGTAAACTGAAAGCACCAGCGCCCATTTGCAAACACTTAGGTTATCTGTCTTCCAGCCTCTCCTCTACAAATTAGTTTGTAAGATTCTTTTAAACAGGGTGATACCAATGTACCAACCATTTTGGTATTATACTTCTTTTTAAAGAACCAACACTTTGGCTATGTGGAGTCAGTCTTCATTTTTTTTTCTCTATTTTACAATTTTAGAATTAAAAGCTTTCCACAAAGTACTCAGTTTTGTGTTCACTTTATGATGATTTTCTTACAGCAGTTTTAACTGCTAAACCAAGAGCATAGGCAACTTATATTTGCTTATTTTTGTGTTTATTTATTTTTGTTTTTTAAACAGGACCTCGATATGCCGTCCAGGTTGATCTTGAACTTACTCCTACCTTAGTTCCTCAGTGCTGGAAATATAAACAGGTACCACCGTGCCTAGCTTGACACAGGCATTTTAAAGATTCAACTCATCACACTAGGCCCCTAATCCAGCATCCATCCAACTTCTCACCACGGCCTTCACAAGTTCTTTGTTTAATTGACAGCTAAAAGGTAGCATTTTAAAATGTTTATCTCTTGGGGCTGGTAAGGTAGCTCAGCAGTTAAGAGCACTGGCTGCTCTTGTAGAGGATCTGGGTTCAATTTTCAGCACCCACAATGGTGGCTAACAACCATCCATAATTTCAGTTCCAGAGGATTCGATGCCCCTTCTGACTTCTGCAGGTATTGCATGGGTGTACTTACATACATGCAGGTAATACACTTATAAACATAAACTAAAAATAACAAATAAAATATTTTTAAAAATAAAATAAAATGTTTTTCTCTTGGTAACTAAGATCAAACATTTGTCTATGCGTTCAAGTCATCAAAATCAAGAACTTTGTAACATTCATTATTATCAGTTCTATTATGAATTATTTCTCTATGTTCTTTGTTATTATAGATGATCAGGTCTTTGTAGTTTTAAATAATCGCCTAAAACAAAATTCTTCATATATTAAAGTATTTCAAACATATTCTGTTAATATCATTCCGCCCTGTGTGCTTCATCTTTTGGCGATGTTTTCATCTACCTTTAAACTCTTTTTGCACTGAATGTAGCCAAGATGACAGCACTGATTTGTTACCTTCCCCTATTTCTGTGGGACTGTAGCTCCTCCTAAGCTGGCCCATCACCTTAACCAGATATTGACTCTTCATGTCTTTCTGCAGCCAAGGTTTTTAATACTGAACCCTTGGGTAGTTGGAATTTATCAGGAGATGACTGGCTTCTTCCTGTCACCAAGCTACGCTCTGGCTTTGTCACTGACCTGGAAGTTCAGGACATCACCAGGCTTTACAATTTGTCACATAGCTCTGGTTCTGGCCTAGGCAGAAGGGTCCCTTAACCTGTAGTGGCTGCTCTCTCAGGCCAGTGAGCCTGACCCAGGTCACCCTTGAGGAAGCAGCCTCATGGGCCAGAGGAGTTAAGAATACAATCAGGGGCAGGGTACAGAGCCTCTTGCCACCACAACCCTGAGGCTTCCTAAGATCTCCCCAGCTGGACAGCTTCTTGAGGTAAGTGTTGAATGGTACCATCTCTATTTCTAAGCAAAAAAGTCTTAATCTCTGTCATATTCAACAAAGTACAGCAAAGAAACACTATAAAGAAACATTTTTCCTTCCTAAAATGCCCTGGTCCAGGAAAAATTCACTTGCTTACTGGTAAACTCAGCCCATAATCAATCATCATGGGGATATTCTGGGGAGCAGAACACAGATAACAGTGGGTTTATACCCAGAGTGTGGGGCCATGGTTCAGGTTCCAGGGGCTCTGCTGGGATTCTGGCCTTCTCTGCAGGAAGCAAACACTGCACAACATGGGCCTTCCCACCTCTCTCCTATCTGACTCCTCTCCTACAGAAACATCCTGCACTCAATCACTAATAAACACTGAGTCCAAAATAATTCAAGAATTAAGAACTAGTTTTCACTTCTACAGTTTACTCTCTTTTTGGCAAAGTTCTGAGTAACTCTGAAAGTATCCCCCAAAAGCAAGTGGATCATCTTATAGCAGGTTAAAGCCTAAAGAGGTTACTGCTGCTACAGTAGGTCAAAGTGGAGTCCATCTACTGCAGTAGGCAATGGACACAAAAATCTCTTCTATACAATTTAGGTTTCAGGGAAGGGGGTTAGTGAATTCTTTTGGCCTCATTAGTCCAGCAAGTGCAAAGGAGAGACACTCAACCTCAGGGCAAGTAGGAGGATGCAGTAAGAGCAGAGAGGGAGACAGAGTCTGTCATTGGAACTCACATTTTCTACAGGGATGCCTAGACTGAGCATCTTAAAGCTTTACAGCCTTAGTCTCAGTCTACCTCTGTCTGTCTCTCAAATGACACTGTAGAACAAGAAAATCAAAACAGAGAAGCCTTAGAGACCCACAGCCACAGCATCTCCCACATCCAGCTGTGAGCCTACCAGTCATTTGAAGACATCTTGATGGTATTCATGCCAGTTGACTACAACTGTTTATCAAAATGTGCACAACTATATACCAAAAGGTGCAAATTTCATGGTGTGCAATTATCCTACACAATAACTTGCACCATTAATAAGCTTTCCAGATGTAAAACTGAAGCCTCAGCAGTATCTGAGTGACTCTACACACAATCAGGGACATTCGGAGGGTAGCCCTTGCAGCCCTGGTTTTCCACTTTGATACTTCAAGCCAACCCATCTTTGCTCAGCCAAGTGATTCCCTTTCTCTAAAGCATACTGTTGGTCATCTCATTCCAAAAAGAAGGGGGAGGCAGGTAGAAATGGGTAGAGACTCAAAGATGTCTCTACACACAATAACAAAGGCTCTTCTCATTTATGGACATTATAAAATGAGGAGCCTATTACAGGCAGGCAGATTAGGCTCTCAGATTAAGCAACTGTACCAGGGAACATACATAGCAAGCATACGTATGCTACCTTGTTCAAGGTACTAATTTGAACCCTATCCACATTTCAGTAACTACTCTGTATTATTTGCCAGCTTAAAAAAGTATACCAGTAGGATGGCTCTAATCATCAAGAAGGATAATAATGTGTGTTGACAAGTAGGTAAAAAAGTTGGAATCCATATACATTGCTGAAGGGAGTAAAAAATAATGCAGTAGCTTTGAAAATAGTCTGTGAGTCTGTCAAATGGTCAAACAGCTGCCACATGTAAAACTACATACAAACACAAAAGAAATGTAAATAGTCCATTCAGGAATTATTCCTGAATGTTTATAGCAATGTTATTCACAGAAACCAAAAAGTGAAAGCAACCCAAATATCTAGTATCTGATACATGGATAAATCACACATGGCCTATTCACACAACGTGATATGATGCAGAAAGAAAAAGCAGCGTAGAGTTTAAAATCTACTGTAATGACAAAGGCACAACTGTGAACACAGTTAAAAGCTATCAGATCAAACACTGTAAGTGGGAAAATTATATGATATGTAAACTACCTCCAAATAAAGCTGTTTTCTTTTTAAATGACATTCACCTAATCCCATTAGAGTAAAACCTACATTACTAAAATTGAGTAAGGCAGGAACAAGAAATAGATGGTCCGACACAATAAACAAATGCTCTGTAGTTGCCTTTAATAAGATTTCATTTAGAAGCAGACTAAAAATGCTACTTACATTTTCACTTAGGCTAATGTTAAAATTAGTATGTAGTCCTCAGCCACAAGTCAGCTGAGAACAGAGGGAAGCAAACCACTTAACTAGCAGGTGGGCAAGAAAAAGCCGATCATGGAAGAAAGACAGTAGAAACACTCCACAGAAGAAATCTGTGAGCAGATAATGACTGTCACTCTTCCAAAATGTTGGTACAGGTGGCATGGAAGGAATCCAAACACTGTACATTAGAATGTGGGTGAACTTGGTCTGGGCAAGAAAAGAAAAGCAGCCTGACTGGCCAGGCACAAACCTAGGGCTGCCAGCACTAATGTGGTGATAACTGCATTAACCTTCTCCTAGGGGAATGATTTTTTATTGTAACACACTTGTCAAAATGTCATCACATTAGTTTGCCTTTCCCACATCCTCCCACTGATTTTTCTCAGCTATAAAAGACAGAGCAATAATTAGAGGGGGAAATGGCCCCTGGATCAAAAACTGCTCTGAGCCTGACAGCCCATCTGATCTTGGGACAAGATGCTTGCCCCAGCTCCTAGCAGGGAGGTAAGTCACCCATTTCAGGCAGCCCAGGCCACTAAATACCTCCCTCTAGACAAGGACTTCAAGCAGTAATTGCGTCCTAGAATCCAACTCTGCTGCCTCTGTGAAAGCTGACATACAGGAGCCATGAAGATTAATTGCATATAACCAAGTGCCCTTTTGTCTGTATCCATTCAACACAACTCTACCATAAATAAGTATGACCTTTCCTGCCTTCCTGCCTGGCTGTCCCTTAGCTGACACTAAAGGTTGTGGTAGGAGCCTCCAATGGGCTTCTTGAATCAGGGCACTCCATGGGGATTTAAAAATAAATTGGAATACTTTTGATCATCTCTAAAGATAAACATTAAATGGGTAAACAAAATATAATATATACAGACAATGAATTGTTAGTTATTCTCAAAAGGGAAAGACATTTTTACAAACCCTGCAATGAACTTTCAGGTTCACGTTAAATCAAAGACCTTGGATTAAGTGAAATAAGCCTAACACAAAGAACTCCTACTTTGCGCATGCAGTTATACGAGCTACCTAACTGTATTAGCCATGCACTATTTTCTATATTCTTGACACTTTTACATCTGAAATCTTGCTGAAGGCATGGCAAGTTTCTAGAGATATTAAATCTCTTTCTCATAAGAGTGCTTTTAAAATATCTTCTAACCAGTCCAGGTCCCATACCCCAATAAACTGCTTTATCAGGATCTTCCTCACTGGACTCTATCTGCCTGACCTACTCACCCCAGGGCCAGTGTGAGAAACTCCCAGAGCCCAGAGAATCCTGGAGAGACATAATGATGGTGTGCAATGAATATGGGATCCTAGAGGGACTCCTAGAACAGAAAAAGGACATTAAGAAAGAGCTAGAAATATTCACACACAGTGTTCTAGTTACTTTCTGTTGCTGTGATAAAACACTGACCAAAACCAACTTGGGGAGGAAAGGGTTTATTTCATCTTACAACTCCCAAGTCACAATCCAACACTGAGGGAAGTCAGGCCAGGAATTCATGGCTGGAACCTGGAGGCAGAACTGAAGCAGAGACATTTGAGAAACACTGCTTACTTGCTTGTTTCCCCTGGCTTGCTCAGCTAGTTTTCTTATACTCTGTGGGCTGGGCCCTCTACACCAATCAGCAAGCAAGAAAATGCCCCACAGACATGCCCACAGGCCAGTTTGGTGAAGGAAATTCTTCAATTGAAGTTCTCTTTTTCCAAGTAACTCTAGTTTGTATCAAGTAAACAAAAAGAAGAAAACTAACCAGCACATATAGTATGGACTTCAGTTAATGTATCAAATATACTACACTGATATAAGGTGTTAACAATAAAAGAGAGAGAGATGTATGGCATATAGAAACTCTCTATGGTGTAACCCAAACATATTAAAATTAAAGGTTTATTTAAAAGGGCAAGTAGGATAAATCTGTGACATAAAAATGTATATTTGACCTTCATCACTGGTCTCAGGCATGGAGCTCCTGAAATTCTAGTCTTTGGCCTTTGTTCCTGACACAGAGCTCCCAACCTCTTGAGATTTTCTACATGACAGAACGACCTTTGTTCTAACAAGGTGATTCCTGGTGGGCTCTTAGAGGGGTTTGATTACCAGAAAGGCAAGATGCTAAAAGATTTTAAGCACTCCAAGGCTGGTGGAGATATTCACACTCCAACTTCCTGGGGACAGAAGCTTCTGTGTGAGAGACCCTTCCAGATCTCACCTATGTGCCTTTCTATCTGGCCGTCTACTTTGTCTTTATAGTATATCCATCATTAACATAGTAAGCTGATGGCTGGTAAGTGCTTCTCTGAGTTCTATGAGCCATTTTAACAAATGATCAAATTTGACAAAGGGGTTGTGGGAAACTCTGATATATACCCAGGTTGGAGAGAAGTTATAATACCAGAGGCGGGAGTAATCTTGTGAAACTGAGCCCTTAGCCAGAGGCATCTTCAGGGAACCAGAGAATTGCTTACTGTGGAAAACCCCCCACAGATCTGGTGTCATATGTTTAGGAATGAATTTTCTGGCAACACCTCCTATCTTGCTTACTTAACATTATAACTGGAAGTTAATCTTATTTTTTGAGATCATTTAACAATCTTGCAATCTGCATTCCCAGTGTGTAATCAGTTTATTTAATTTAACTAGCCATTAGGAAAGCAATGTAAATAATGTTCCTTGGGTTCCTCTTGTAATCAGCTTTTTACAGGCTAAGTTAAACAGATAGCTTTTTTTTTTTTAACACAGGATCTACCTATAGTCCCAGGTACCCTGGAAATACATAGACCACCAGGTTGGCCTCAATCTCAGAGACTGATCTGCCTTTGCCACCAAGTACTAGGAATAAGGGCATATACCACCAAATCTGGGCCTAAGTTATAGTTTTAATCTTAAACTATGTTCTCTATTTCTACCTCATTGACCCCTAGCCCAGAAAAATGTGTGTGTGTGTGTGTATGAGAGAGAGAGGGGGAGAGAGAGAGAGAGAGAGAGAGAGAGAGAGAGAGGGAGAGAGAGAGAGAGAGAGAATACACGTTTTATGAAAATATCATGGTAAAAGCAGAGACCTTGGAAGCAAGGAATTATCCACAGTATATGTTGTAAACAGCATATATTGTGGGCTTAGGCTGACAACATGTTTGTGGTTTTGTATGTTGTTCTATGTCAATAGGGGTCAGGGAAAGAAAATTCTTCCCTAGTAAGACAAAGTTCCTCATTCTTTTCCCATATCATGGTGCATGTACTGTTTAAATAAAGTGTGTGCTTTATGGAAGGAAAAGTTCCAAGACAAATAAGAAAGGAGTAGTTCTCAGAACAAGTTGGGGTTACTCTTGGTGTAAATGACTCCAGTTAGACTATCTTTGTTCAGGCACTGTCCCATTGTGGCATCCACCAGAGATATGAAGTGTTCCCAGCGGAACACAGAGAAATAGAGCTTATATCCACAAACATCTTCAGAGCAACAAAATGTCTAAAGCACACTTTATTGCACTTGCTCACTAATGATTCAAAAGCCCTCTGGAGAAAGGTTCATAAAGTGTAACACCTGCCACCAAGCATATTCCTGGTGACTCTGAAGGCTGCTGACTGAATTTCTGACAGAAAATTGTGCACGTGGCACAGTATTTGCCAAACATTCAAGCATTTCATCTGCAGCATGAAAATTTAGTCCCTTGAGAATGGCTGTACATACCAGAAAACAGCCAAAGTATCAAATTGGGTATGTCTGGGTAACACTTTCCTAAAAAGAAAGAAAAATACTAGGTGCAGCCCAGTCTCCCAAACATAGGAAACCTAAGTCCACCACCTCCTCCTGAGCCAGGGAAGCACCAATACACATTAATTCAGGGGAAAATCCAAAATGACAGTCACTACCACAAATGCTACTAACAAGATCACAGACACACAGGGACTGATGGAAAAGGCGACCTAAGACCAAAGGTGCACAGAGTGCACAGGAACTCCAGGAAGACATGTTGAACCAAGGAATGTTGATCTGTGGTAAACCACAAGGGACTCCACAATTCTGGACTCTGTAGAGGAGCAGACCATGAAATGAGCAAAGAGAGAACACAGCTGGGTGACATCCAAGGGAATCTTCCACACACAGACTATCCTGAGAGTCAGGGATCTAAACACGAAGAGATGAGGGCCAGGGTCATGAGCAAACCAAGGACGCCAACACAGAATTGTCCTTAATGTCCCCAATATCTTCATCACCAGAATTCCCTTTACATCTGGTTTCCACTTGAATTGTCCCTGTTTTTTTTTTGTTTTTTTTTTTTTTTTGTTTTTTTTGTCCACACACAGACTATCCTGAGAGTCAGGGATCTAAACACGAAGAGATGAGGGCCAGGGTCATGAGCAAACCAAGGACGCCAACACAGAATTGTCCTTAATGTCCCCAATATCTTCATCACCAGAATTCCCTTTACATCTGGTTTCCACTTGAATTGTCCCTGTTTTTTTTTTGTTTTTTTTTTTTTTTTGTTTTTTTTGAGACAGGGTTGGACCAGGCTGGCCTCGAACTCACAGAGATCCACCTGCCTCTGCCTCCTGAGTGCTGAGATTAAAGGTGTGCACCACCACCCCCGGCCCCCTGAATTGTCACTCTTTTTAAAGTCTCTTAGTATAGTGACTCCCTGCAGTACACCTGCCTACTATCCTTTTCTATAAATTATCTAAAATTTGTCATTTTTTTTAACAAAACAAAGAAACATAAAATACGCAAGCAAAAATACCATCAGAGTCCTAGTACACAGCTATTTCCATTTTCACTTAGAGCACAAAATTCCAAAGCACAGGCAGCCTGTACTGCAGTTTGGGGGTGCTTTTTGGCCACTAGGGGAGATGATGCATTCTGACAAGAGGATGAAAGGTCCACTGCTGGGGCTTGTGGTCCAAAGGGCACCAGGGAGCCACCCTTTCACCTGCTCTTGCTTGGACCTGCTTAATAAGCTGCACTACACAGGCAGGTCCACACAGAAGTAGAAATTGAAGCTCATTTTTTTAAGCATAACATTTCCACTTCAAAATGGTTTCTAAAGCAGTTTACCCCACAAGTTAGAAGCCCATATTTCAAATCCAAAGAAAAAACCTGAAATAGAAGAAATGTATTTTTCTTTCAGCCATATAAAAGGAGGGCAAGAGATCCAAGGCCAGTTCACACAACGTCTCTTCTGTGCTATGCCATAGACTAACATAACCCAGGCTCTTTCATCACATGCACATGCTACAAGAAACTGAGGAGTCCAAATCTCAATCTGATCACTGTTGGAACCACACTCCCCTTTCCTCCAGCATCTCTGGGGATCTGGTTCCATCCAAGCAAACCCAGGAAGTCCACACAGTGGCAGTGAGACAGAAGCCCTGGAAGGAAAGGGCCTCATGTGCTCCTAGCTGAGGGTCCCTAAAGGCTTCCTACTTCAAGTCAGCTCCTCGAGTGCCAGGCCCCTACATGCAAAAACCCAGGGGCTCTCCAGCCTGAGGGAAAGTTCAGACCCTGACAGAGGCCACCAGACAGCAACTAAGATCTTTCTAGAGATGTCTGGCCTCTTCTGTTCTCTGGGTGCTCAGTTTTAAGAAAGTAAGACTTGGCCCTATCGTGCTCTGTCCTGGTCTCCTTTTTCATAGAAACTGAATTTCTATAATTCCTTTTCTAGTATACTTTTTTTCCTTATTAAAAGCTTTAAAAAATAGAAATTAGGGGCTAGAGAGATGACTCAGTGGTTAAGCACACTGGCTGCTCTTGCAGAGGACCCAGGTTGGGTTCCAAGCACCCACATGGTGGCTAACAACTGTTCGTAGCTCAGCTCCAAGGGATCCGATGCCCTTTTTTGACCTCCATGGGCATTGTATGACATGGGTACACTTACAGGCAATGTATTGCACATGCAGGCAATATATTCAGTCACACATAAAATAAAAATAATAAAATCTTCTTAAAATGGAAACTAAAGTCATAGGTGAATTAGCCAAAGAAGGCAGCTGGCAACTTGGTGTGGTGTGGGACAGAGCTCAGTCTGCCTGCACCAGTTCAATGAGCAGATCAAAACAGTCAAAGGAAGCAGACCCAAAAGCTAAGGCTCAGGACACCATCCCATCATGCTGCTGCCTCACCTGCCCTCTGCCCATAGCAGTCATCCATGCAACAGACAGAACTGTCCAAAAAGGGCCTTTTCCCCTGAATTGTGTGGGAGTACACTTCAGTGGGGTGAGTAGGACCAGGCCAGGATAAAACTGTGCTAGCCTGCCAAAAACCCACAGATATGGCCAGGAAGGCCTGGAGCCAAGACTGCAAAGAAAAGGGAAAGCAGCTGTTAAAAATAAAATCTGAGGTCCAAGGACACCACCAACACTGGACAAAGAATACACAAAGTGAAAGTAACTGAGCAAGGCAGATTTTACTTTTGCCAAAGGGTGATTTGCATGATCCATCAATCCAGCAAGTATACACCGGACTTAGAAACTTGGGGTGGGGGTAGGGCTTTTATGCCTAATGCAAGACAACTGTGTGCTCACCCCATTGGCTGGGGTCCGATCTCACAGTCTTTCATGGTTGGCTAGTTTAAAAGCATTCTGTGAAGGGACAAGAGCTCTCCTACTCTAGGCTCAGGAATGCATCAGGGCCTTCCCTTAAAAGTCTTACAGAGTGTGGTGTGATTAAAAGATTAGAATTCTTTGTCATAGACCAAATTTTACAGGGTTTGAAAGAAAAGACTAATATCTAATGTTCTTACAGAACTAACATACTCACTCTCCTCTCCACCCTCCCAGATGGGAAAGAAAAACAAGTTGGGGTAGGGCATGGATGGCTCTTAGCAGCTAATTATCAGCAAAAGATATATAAAGTCTGATCCTCGTAGTTTAGCCAGTCAAGCTCTTTCACTCATGTATACAAGAACTCTTCAGAGCCTTCTGGTGGGTTAGGGACAGCAGTAAGCCCTGAGTGTGGTATAATGATATCTATGAGGAGACAGTCTAGAGACTGAGTTCCCCAAAAGACAGCCCAAAGGGAGGGGTACATGCTCACTTGTTAAACAGCACGCAGGCCAGAGTTCTCATATTCCTCACCAGTGTGAGCTCCCTGTATAGGAGACCATCAAGAAAATATCTAATCCATGTGATGGCACACACCTGTACTCATAGCACTCAGGACGCTGAGGAAGGAGGATCCTGAGTTCAAGTCCAGCTTGGGCTACCTAGTAAGATCCTGTCTCAAAAACAATCAAGACTTCAGACACGTGCTTCATTATCCACCACATTCCCATCACCTTTCCTTCACCTCAAGGGAGCTTCCTGAAGACAGAAGCTACAGTTCTCTGTTCCATCCTTGTTCCTCCAATTTCCCATGAGCACAGCAGGGCCACCAGATGGGCCTATCAGCTATCCAATTTCTCCAGCCTCAGATTGAGTCCTGCTAGCATTGTTGACAACTAAATTAAATCCCAACCACCACAGCAATGCTCATAGATACATTTGAGAGCTATACTCTGCTTCTCCTTGTCAGAATTCTAAATCAAATGCAAAGCTGGGATTTACAGTTAGCTAAAAGCAACCAGAGCAGCCTCCTACCCTAAAGCAACTATACATACTAGAATTTAATTGAAGATTGCCCCTCCCACAAGAAGCTAGTATGTCCCTTCCCTAGAGTAAGACATTCATTTAATCTTGTCTGGGCAGCCTCACTACCTGGGCCTAGAGACCTTGAGTGTAAAGAAGAGGAAGAAAGTTCTAGGTCAAGCACCAGTGTATAGCACCTAAGAATCAGCAGAAGCTTAAAAATCATAGATCTCTCAAGGACATGATCTGTCAAGGAAAGCTGCACCAACCAGCTGCACAAAAACTCTTATGTCTAATGTTCTCGCCACATTCCAGCATCTTCCTGGAGTTCTGTGACACTAGCCCAGATGCACAAAGCAGGTGCTCAGTAAATTGTTCATTGTATTCTATGGGCTGGGAAATTCAGAGAATCATTTGTGTGCATGTGCCAGGTACTCCCCATCATCTTGCTCTGTGCTCATTTGTCCTTTATCATGATAGTCCTAAATTTCTTCTTACAGCCACAAATATTAAAACATCGGCAGAGGTTTCTCCTCTCCATGCTGGTTGAAGCCTTTCTTTTAGACAAGCCTCAGCCTATTTGCTCTTGGTGTGTTTAACTTCCCCAGGGCAATAGCACCACTGTTTTTTAATCACCTCCATATTTAGCATCATTTCATTAAATGGTTATGTGCTATTTCTTCCAGCATTATTAATAAAGATGTTAAACAAAACACAGGTATAATCAATCCTGGATGCCAGTGGTGGGGCTCCCCTTCCCACTTGACCTGCTACCATTTGCCAGAATTTCCACTCCATCTCTTGTTCTAGCCAAGCATTAGCCTATATGCAAGGTTTGCCTTTCATTTAACTGTGCCTAATTCCACAGCCACATTTTCCCCAGAGGCCCCATAGGCATGTCTAAGTGGGTATAGCAGCTGTAGGAGATGGGGGGCTTTACAGAAGACCAGGGCAAACCAATGGACCCAAGAGTCCATTGCAATCACAAGACTGGGTAGAGCGTGCATCCTAGATTTGGTCACATCCTGAAGGAAGAACTGGAGATGAAAGGACAACAGTCATTCTATTCTATAAGGTACAGTAATTATTTGTCTTCTCGTTAGTTAAAAATAACCCATGGTTTCTCTTCTATGTTCATAAATAGATTTTTAAACTTAAAAAGACATGTTTCATAGTGAATTCCATTTTTACACATGTACTGTTTGCAAGTAATTAATTCAGAATCACTCCCACCAAGCGAACCACAACAAGAAATCCAGCTTCCTTTTACGTGTCCCCCTGGAAGATGCTCACACTTCTCTCAGCATAGACATGGGCCACATCTGCAGTGCCCCCTGTTCAGGCCATCTTCTCTGAGCTCTGTGAGGCCCTTGGTGTCCCATCTGACTGATGAGGTGGGGTTGCTCCAGCCACCCTATCCCCCAGGGACATGAGCTCCAGTCCCCACAACAGTACTCATCAGCTGTACAACCTTCAAAGTAGTACATGGCCTCTCTGGAGAAGCCTAATACCAGAAACAAAATAGAGAGTTTAGACAAGACCAATTCTTCCTCACTTGGGACTTCACAGACAGTTACATTAAAAATCTTGAATATCAGGCTGGAGAGATGGCTCAGCAGTTAAAAGCACATGCTGCTCTTCCAAAGGACCTGAGTTCAATTCCAAGCAACCACATCAGGCAGCTCGCAACCACCAGTAACTCCAGCTCCTGGGGCCTCGAACACCTCTGGCTTCCATGAGCACCCACTATCATGTGCACATACCCACAGAGAAACACACACATACACACAAAATTTTTAAAAAAGATTTAAATCTTTCTTAAAAAGTTTCAAATATCACGTCTAGCTATATAGTCAAGAGAACTCAAATTAGGACTCAAACATCTGTGTATGGATTGTACAAACCAGCATTAGTAACAATGCCCAAATGGTGAATACAACGCAACTGCCTACCAACAGATAGATGGAGAAAAATGGCACATCCATGTCCTTAAAAGGGAAAGAAGGCTGGAGAGATAGCTCAGCAGAGGACTGTTCTTGCAGAGGATCCTGGTTCGAATGCAAGCACCCACATGGCGACTAACAACCCTCTGTAATTCCAGTTCCAGGAGATCTGACATCCTCTTCTGACCTCCACCGGCACTGCACAACACAGTTGCACCTACCTACATGCAGGCATAACAGTCATACGTATAAAATTAAAAATAATAAATAATAAGTATTTTTTCTAAAAATGGAGAGAAAATCTGATGCAAGCTCCAGTGTGGATAAGCCTACAGAATATTGCACTGAGCAAAATAAGTCTATCACACACAAAAAATATAAGAGGGTCACTGATATGAGGCATACAAGACCAACAAATCAAAAGCAGAAAATGTGGTGTTTATTGTTATGCCAACACCATAATCACCTGAACAAACAGATCAACTCTTAAGTTCTAAAAAGCGGGCCCTAGCTCAGAGGACACTACTTTCTGGATATTAGAACCTGTCTTCCAGAACTGTGCCAATTCGATCTCTCTTGTCCCCTCAACCTGTGCAGATGGAGCTGTCTGGGTCCTCACCCTGTGCCAATGGATGTGTCTCTGTAACCCTGCTTCTCCTACTGTGCCTCCCAGTCAGGCCACACCCATAATTTATTATTCAAAATGGTTTCTCCAGCTTCATTGAGGAAGTACAAATTCAAGTTCAGCTTCACCCCTAATCTCCACAGACTACCCAGTTTTTTCATCCCTAGTTCACATTCATCTAAGGTCACTCATCCTTCCCAATTGCCTCTGTGTCCAAAGGAGATGATGGGGTGCACTGCTTGCAGCACGCTGATATGTTAATTCTCAAGCATACCCACATTCTTTCATTTTTGGGTGGAGTACCAAACTGAGATTGGGGGGGGGGGATGTTATGTTTATCAGACTCAAGAGCACAGTTTTTAAAATAATTTATTGAGAATTTTATACATGCACATAAGGTATTTTAATCAAATCCATGCCCAATCCCCCCTCTATCTCCTCCCATATCGCCCCATCACTTTTTTCTGATAATTTCATGTACTCCTTCTTCTTTTATTTTTTTATGGAGCTTTTGCGATTCTAACATTGCCCCTACCCGAAGAGGTAACCCTAAAATCTTTTAAGGATTAGATAAAAGCTCCCAAACACTTTTGAAATTTTTGGCCTGCAGAACAGAGTATGTTGCTAAGAGTCCCAAGGTTGTGAGTTTTAGACAAGAAACTGGCTACTTTTCTTTGGGGTCTTTTTACCCTAACTGCCTAGCCAATTCCTACCTCCTATTCTTATCACACCATCCTCTGAAGAGGTTACCCAGCTTGTGGATAGGGAATCAGAATGTAGACCCCTCTGGCTTCTTCCATGCTGAGCAGGAACGTGGGGTCCGAGGCAATTGGAGTACCCCTTCAGTGGGTCTATCTAAAAGAATCCTGAATTGTATAACTCTTATCTGTAGGGGGAAAAGAAGCCTTGACTAGGAGATGTGAAGGAGAAGTAAAGGCAACAGTAATTAGCATTACAAGTTCTAGACAGGGAACTAGAAAAAAGTCAGAACGGGGAAATTTTCATATGTTCATATGAGAGTCCACTGGAATTTCTTGACAAGGGCTTCCCAAAGCATCCCTCTACTGGGTTCCCCATTATTCTTTTGTCTTCCAAGGATGGACTGAAGAGTGATGGATGCAGGATTTGCTTTCAGATATTTTGATAGCTGTTGGAGTGGCTAGAATCAGTGTCACTTTCCTCTCAAAGGCTTCTGGATAGGGGGAGAAAACAAATTTAACCATTATTTTAGAACAATAGCGGGTTGGGTTGTCTCCCTTAGCTAAAGGTGGGCACTACAATGCTGCAGACCAAGATTTGAAGTCTTACATCTGAGCAGCACTTTCTGATTAGGAACAAAACTATCAATGAGAAATAACTGTCTAAATAACTTTTTATATGGACTTTGTAGGAAACCAGGATGCCTAGGGTGAGGTGAGCCTAAAACTTAAGTACAGGCTGCATTCTCTGCTAAAGGGAGGGGCACTGAAAACAGTAGCTCTGATAATCCCTGTCTTGCAGAACACTGCCAGACTGGCAGGAGAAAGCGGCCTGGTCATAAGAGCAGGCTCCCTGCTCTGTGGGAAAGCATCTTGATCAACAACTCTTAGCTCATCTCCATGTCCTGAACAAATAACTCAGCTATCCTTAGCTAAGAGATTAGGCCAGGTTAAAGGTTTACTCCTGAGCTAAAAGCTAAAAGTTTACCATGCTTTTAGCTCTAAGAAAGAAAACATTGTGGCCAATAAATTACTGGATGGGCATTGATAATCTTGAGTAAAAGTTTAAGAATCCTTCTGGTACCAACTAACAGACTAAATGTCCTGTTTCTTTGTACCCTAAATCTTTGTATGTGACTGCCATATCCCACATGACTCCTAGTTCCTTGGGGTGTACAAAAACCATCTGAATTTAAAAATAAGTCAGCTTGTTGGAAAGACACAAGTCCCAGGGTCTAAGACTCTGTCACCGATCAAGTCCTCTACCCCAAAGCCACTAGGTCCCCCTGTAAGAAAAGCAAACCTGAGTCCCAACAGACTTAAACCTAATGTCTGGGATGTATAATCCCTTGAACTCTTAAAGAAATATACTGATCACTTTACTCTTTGGTTATACTTTCCTTTTGGGTGTTTCAGACCATACAGATGGCCCAAATAAACCAATTTATTTTTACACTTAAGGTCGTTTAAGGCTTTGTTCCTCAGGGGTCACATGGGCTTGGGAGAACCCCTGGCTCCTTTCTTTTACCAGTTCCATCTATGTGAAGATAAGTCAAAGGTCCTGCTCAACCATGCCTGGCTTCACTTGGAAGCATGGAGGAAATGTTTCCTCCGAGTTGACCCTCCTCTTTGTAGACTGGACACTGGTTTAAGACCATCTGGTGGGGTCTCCATGGCCTCCCTGAACAAGAGGACAGGTGACTCACCAAAGTTACAGGGCATTTTAAGAGGTGTTCCATAGTTCACTGGAACTTAGTCAACCTTGGAGGGCAAGGGGCAAAAACTGTCCTTTAAGTTCCTCTGACCACATTAGTATAGGCTTCAAACTATGGCTGTTAAATATCCAATCAGGTTGGTTCAACCAGTCTGGTACTTTCAATTACCACGTGCTATGTAGATAAAGCTTGGATAAAAAATCAAATATTCTCAAATAAACCTTGACTAGATATATATTTTGTTCCTTAAACTAGTTGACTAAACTATGACCTTAGAAATATTAAGATTATGTGTATATTATTTTTGTCTCATCCTTTATATATCATAACAAACCTACACAGACCTTCATCACTTGCTTAGGCTTTCTCATTTTTTTCTATTTTGGAAAATATCTGCATTCCCCTATCTTTTAGCATCTTTCACAATCTTGTTTTCTTTTTTTAAAATAATTATGAGACATAATAGCATTAACAAATAAATTTTCCATCTGTTGTGAGGCTTCTTTTCCTGGGGATGCTAAGCAATGCTTATTCCGTTTTAAGGTTCTAGTGTCAAGCCAATGTTTGATTAAAGTTTTACTGGGGAACCAATGAATTTATTGAGCTTACTTACTGAGATAACTGAGTGGTTGCTGAGGTGTATGTATGACCTGAGGGTATGCACAGTGGAAAGCCTTTTCCCAGCATGGGTCATGCCTTTTCTTCCTAACCTCCCCCAGATTGTATACTTTAGCTCTCACTGGACCCTCACCAGAGTATTCAGCCACTCTTCCCAGCCAACTGTATGTAATTTGGCCCTAATCACACACGGTCTCCTGGATTTGGGGAAGGCTAAAGAGCGCATGGTTTTGTTGGGATTAGTTAAAAGTCACTAGTCCAGATTATGTCCATTAATAAAAGTCATTCCCACAAGAAAACTGGATGGTGGCTTACAGGGGCTGACAGAGGAAGAATGGGGACAGTTGCTTGGGAGATTGGGAAAGCTCTAGAAAGATTCTGGTAGTTACACAACAATGTGAATATACCTTAATGTCACTGAATTGTCCTTTAAACTAGCTAAAACTAGTAAATTTATATTCTGTATATTTTTTAACAGAAGTCATAATATTAAGTCTTGAAATAGGTGGAATATATGTTCAATACATTACAGTACGAAAGAAATGCAAGAGCTGAAAGAGCTTTGTACACTCACCACCAGTTCATAAATAGTGAGGATGACAGGGGCAGTGTTAAGGGGGCAATGGACAGTCAGTGCAAAGAGAGTTTCCCCAGGGGGTTGGTGACTCTCCTCAATAGCAGGTAACAGGCAGAACAAACCACACCATTCAGTATCCCACAGGTCAATCCAGGGCTGGCTCACACCAGCCCAAGTCTCAGACAGTGATTTCCTATCAATACCTGGAATCATGATAGGAGTACTTACACCCTAGAAACTAGAAAATGCTCACAGTCAACATTTGTCTACCAGAAAGTAATTGGTTAAACATTTGTCAGTATGCCACCAAAGCTGAAATAATTTGGTTATGATCACCGAAGTCACCCACATAGTACCTGACACAAGGTACTTTCTGAATTTGATGACCCCTCAGTTTTCGTGTAGGCCTGACCAGGTGCCAGATGTCCAGAAGACCCATAAAGCACAGCATTCAGACACATTCCGCACAGATGGCTCTGGCTGGGGGCTGGCTGCTTGCAAGTTGCCAAGTAAACACAGAACCTCAGATGCACACACTCAGAACCCTATTTGTGTCCATAAAGAGACTTCCTCTGAACATAGGCACCACTGCCATGGGAGGCTGATGTGGGTGCCAAGGCCAGCTAGTACTATTCATTCTGGGCATGTCTTGTAAATGTTGGGTTTCCATCAAGCAAAGACCCCACCAGCCTTCTACCAAAGGCCCCTCTATCCATGTCTTAGGGCCCATGGTCTTTCTATGTTTGCCCATACCCTCTTTAAGGATCTTTTCCAACAAGTTAATGAGAGAAGGAACCCAGAAATGCCTTTTCTCGGAGATGCATCTCACCTTAGGTACATCTGCTCAACACATGGATTTCTTGAATTCATTTCCTCTGACAAGGATATTCAACATTGGCCTATTCCCAGAGCAACAGGGTAGAGTTATAAAAGAAACAGAGTGCTGCATAACAAATGGCCCAAAGCTTAATGTAGTTGGACAACAGTCACCTGACTGCTTACAAATATGCAACTTTTTAAAATGTGTTCGGACTCAAAGACAGGGCCTTGTAGATTTTAAGCAGGTTTTCTACCACTGAGCTACAGCCCAGCTCTACTTAAGCAGAGTAGAGCAGGAAGCTCACTTCTGCCTCTTTTGATAACAGTTGGGTGGTTCAACTGGGGCTGGACATTCAGCTTCCAAGACATCACTCAAATAAATGAAATTTGGATGAGACAGGTACTTACTAAGAGCCTAGACTCCTCTCCTCACTAATCTTTTCATGGGGCTTTTTGCACATGCTTACATGATGACTGAGTTCCAAGAGCTAGAAAGCACAAGTTGCCAGTCTTCGAAGACCCAGGTCTAGAAGCTGACAAAGTCACTTCTGTTACATTTTATTGGTCATTCACATCAGGTTCAGGAGCAGAGCTATTCCTAAATAGCAGGAGCCTCTACAGATTCATAACCATCATTCATCCACCACATGAAGACAGGAAATAGGGATAGGGATGAAGACTGAAACGGGGATGGGCGTAGCTCAGTTGTAAAGCACTTGCTTAGCATATGAGCTAGAGAGACTGACACAGACAGGAAGGTAGGGAGACAGGGAGGGAAACGGAAGGAGAGAGAGGGGGAAGAATGGAGACAGGAGAGACAGAGGGAGGCAGGGAGGGAGGGATGGAGGGAGGGGGGAAAGGAGAGTTGGGGAGGGAGAGACCAAAGCTCTTATTAAGGTATCCCTGTGGCACTGTAGGACATGCACACAATGTCTCAGCAGAGTTTGAACTTGACTATGTGCTCTGTGGAGGCAGGAATATGCTGGTCAGTACACTGCTTAACATAAGCACCCAACAAATATGTGATTAATATTATGAAACATTGTTTCATGGGAAAGTTGCTTTTGTCTTCTAAATCTCATCAGAATTCTAAAATGGGGGAAGGGAATATTCTTAACTGCTTGCGTGTAGAAGAAAGAATTCCAAATGACAGCACTGTAGTAAAATTAACTGAGTCCTGGGGAAGTGGGAAGAGATGGAAATAGGTGTCACTTTGTTAAACTGGTGCAAATAATATAAAACATAGACTAATAAAAGGAAGAAAAGAGGAAAACGGTGCTGTTGAAAGTGATCAAAACCAGTTACTAACCAGAGTAAAGGTGATACAGCTAACAATATTAAATACTCAATTCAGGAAGGAAGTTTTCCTATATAAATGCTGTGTTTCCACGTGAAACCAGCTTTCCAAATTCCCTAGGTGCCATGTGACATCATACAGCAATTTCACCCTGGAAACAACTTTAGGGTTCCATTGCATCTTTATTGTGCACAATTTCAGTATTCTAATAACACACAAATACCCAAGCTGTGCTTCTAATGAAAAATACTTTACCATAAAATTCTGACACATAACTTTCCACAGGCAGATGGCTCTGTGGCATAACATTATTACATACATAATTACCTACATCACAAATATTTCTAAAATCAAAACTGCTAAGCTTTCCTGCCTGTCACTTTTTCACATGCCATCTCCATGGCAACCTGCTTCCCTCCCTTGGAGACAAAAGGAACATAGAAGACCTCTTTAAATTGGCATAAATTAGAGATAATTTTTTTAATCAGACACAACTTTAATAATTATCATACATCAAAATTGCCCAGAAATAATCACCGCAGCTCATAAGAAAAAATGAACCACTGTAAACAGACCCCTTTGTTTACACAAGATGACAGCATCACAAAACATGATATCCAGGCTTCTATCACCATTACATCCTCACATGGGTGTATCAGCCTCTGTAACCACATGCAGACTTCCTTCCACACCCTCCTAGTTCCACCCTTTCTTCTAAATGAGCAGGACAGGTTCTGCACAGCTACTGAGGGAGGGCTCATCTGCCAGCTCAGCTCCTGCAAACGCAGCACTCAGTCCAGTGTAGACGTGCCTGAGTTGATTTCAATAGCCATGCCAAAAAGGCTTACTAACCCAGACACAAACACGGTCCACAGTTGGGCAGGAAAGGGACTTAGGCGATGAGCTTATTAACTGATAATTGGTGCCAGAACAGCCCCCACAAGAGTTAAGCAACTCTGTCCCTCTTACCACAGATCCTATAGTTCTTGACCACAGTTAAAAATAGTCCAGAATAAAATTTCCCAGAATAAAATTCCATGAGAAGCAGAATCTCCAGGGAGAAAGGGCTGGCCAGGCCATCCGTGCATACACTTGGAATTCATAGTAAAACAAGAGCGCCATGGCAGAGCAGAAAGGGCCAGCTCAAGAGGGTAAGCTGCCATTCACCAAGTGGCTCTCGTCTACTGCTTAGCCTCCAAATACTTCTGAAAAGTAACTGTGATAATTCCAGGTATGATACAGAGCTAAGTACATTCCTACATTTTTTCTTTTAAGTCAACAAATGATTCATAACCTTAGTGTTGGTTTCTATAGAATAAGAGGAAGTGGAGAGGAGACAATTTTAACTTGAGTCTTAGAAGTGTTTTACACACACACACATACACACACACACACACACTATGGAGTTTTATCACCTCGGACTCTTATAGACACCTTAGGTGGGCACTTAGGAGGGCCACACTGTAGGAAGTTGCCTTCCTGCCAGCAGGCATCAATGCATATGATGTCATTGATGACATGCATACACGCACACCTGCCCTGCTTCACCAGCACTCACATGGTGACAGTGACAGCTGGCTAACTGCTCCAAGCAACGCATACACTGTAGCTCTCTCCTGTCTGGGAAGCCTGCTCGTCTCTACTCCCAGAATTCATTTTCCATATGAGCATCAGTAGTCACATTCTTCCGTCTAAAGGGAGGCTCCCAAAATTACTCATCTGGAGCTGGATTAAGCTTTACTTTAAGTCCAATTTACACTTTACAAAAAAAAAAAAAGTAAAAGAACTTGAGAAACAGGCCTAATGGCAACTCCAAGAAATGACCCAACAAATCCAAAAAGGGAAACAGTTTAGAAAATAATTGGCTTGGTCTCTTCAAAGAATCAATGCCTTGAGAAACAAACGTTAGGCGGTTCCTAATAAAATAACGTTATTTGCCTGCTGGGGGTCCATATGTACGACAGGTTTGAGGGTCACAACTTGAGCAAAGTAGAGCTGCTTCCACCTGAAGGGTGCAAGCCAGGGATGGAACACAGCTAAAGAGGACCCCCAACTGACCAGAAGACACCTCTCAAGTCAAAAGTACCTCACGTCAAAAATGCACAGAACACATGGAACCTGTAAACAGCCTCTGTTGTTCACAGCCCCCATGACACCCTAGCATGCTGGCCGGTTCCCACTCCCGAAAGCAAGGTGGCTCACTGCTGCCTACCATCAAGAGAGACGGCAGTACTGGGAAGCCCAGGAAAAAATCGAACTTCAAAATAATTTCTACTGAAATGTGCATTGCTTTTGCACCATCCAAATATGGAAACATCCTAAGCCATCACAAGCTAAAGACTTTCTGCACCTTTATGTACATTTTTGAGTAATTTGCTGCTATTGAGAAACTCTGGTCTAGAATAAGAAAGATGAAGGGCATGGACTAACAGCAAGGAGTGAACCTGGTTTTACCCAAGACCATGCAAATTCTATACGAGAAAAAGGAAACCCAAAGTGGACTGGTGCTTGAAATTAACTTGATAGATCCTCCTAGGAAATTCCTCTTAGGTACAATGACAATATTAGAAAAAAAGCACCCTTATTCTTTGGAGATATGTGCTATATTACCCAGAGATGAAGAAATATGACATCTGCAAATTTAACTTCATGGTTCACCCAAGACAGATGGAGAACATCAAAAGGAAAAAGTGGATCAGGCAAAAGCAGCAGGAGGATCCAAGAAGACGCAGGTGTCAGCTGGATTCCTCTTTTTTCCTCCTTTAAGACTGTTCATGACAACAGCTGGGAGGGGGTAAAAATTCAGGCTCTTAGCAAACACAAATGTGGAATATTCTGTTTCACATGCAGAACCTCTTCATGCATATAAACACACACTGCAGTGCCATGCAGACACTGAAGGAAGGCCAGGTCTGTGGAAGTGCACACATGGGACCTGCTCTCAAGAAGTTTATGGGCCACAAAAAAGACAAGATATGGTTGAGAGAAAGGAAGGTGCCGCACGAGAAAGAAAATGTTCCAGGAGTCCAGGTACACATGGGAAAAGAGGGGCAGAAACAGCTTCCTGAAAGATGTGGATGAATGACACTGGTGTTTTAGGGTGGGCAGAGGGGTAGGTGGAGTCATAGTAGTAGGCAGTATTGGGTAACAGAAGTACCCTCTCCCAGGGTTATCCCTCTCACCACAGTGTAGCACTAATAATCAGAATGTGTTTCTGTACTTAAACCACTTACCACTGTCTGGTATCCACTCAAGGAAGCCACTCACAGCTTTCTTTTGTTTTGGTCTTTTTGAGACAGAGTCTTCCTGTAGCTATGTAGACCACGCTAGCCTTGAACTCACAGAGATCCGCCTGCCTCTGCCTCCTGAGTGCTGGGATTAAAGGTGTGTGCCACCACACATGGCTCTCAGCTTCTTTTTAAAAATCCTTTATTATTTTTATTTTATGTGTCTGAGTGTATTGCCTAAATGTATGTAACTGCACCAATGTCATGCAATGCACACAGAAGTCAGAAGAGGGTGTTGGAGCCCCTGGAACTGTAGTTACGCACAGCTGTTAGCCACCATGTGGGTACTGGGAACCGATCCTGGGTCTTCTGCAAGAGCAGCCAGTGCTCTTAACCACTGAGCCGTCTCTCCAGCTTCATTCACAACTTTGTAGTAATAGCTGTGTGGTCAGCCTCTTCTGGATACTACCCTTAGCTCTGTGAAGAAGTGCCTTGGCCCTCCATCATTAGCTTTTGTGGGCACACCATCCTCACTGGATCAAAAGAGTACCAAGGCCTCAAGCAGGGAAGAGTGGGGGTGTCCTTGGGACATCCAGGCTGGAGAAGGTTCTGCAGCCTAGAACCTTTCTCTTCTAACCCTTCCAATTGCTACGGCACAATTCCCAACCTTATATCCCAAGACACATGTCAGGACAAGACAAAGCTCCAATTACACACTATGGTGAAAAGGCATCTTTATCCCTGCCTAAAACACGCCTACTGGGATTGAAAATTGAGCTAATGAGCCATCACTTCCTCATGCTATGAATTCTGTGTGGAAGACTGCCCCTTCCCTGACAGCTCTCTGTGTAGGAGTACAATAGCTCTGCAACCCCAGAGGCAAGTGTTATGTGGCTTTTCCAGAAGAGGAAACTGAAGGTTATGGAGAGAAAGTGCTTACCCAAGGACTGTGTACTGGCTGTTTTCCCAGGACCCAGACTCTGTCTGCTACACACTGAAGCAAGATCAGCTCTGTAAGAATAAATTACCAACACCACCACCACCACCACCACCACCAACACCACCACCACCACGACCATCGCTGCCGCCACCAGGAAGGGACAGGGGAACAAATGGCCATGCTGACTGTTCCCCAACTAGCCAGACATGTCAGGAATAGGAATGGTCACAGCCCTAGGGATGTAAAGAGATAACACACAACTAAAAAATATAATTATATTCACCTGATGATGGCTTCACATCATGAAATCTCAGAGAACAGAGAGACCTTGGTGTTGCAGAGACAGAATGACAAGAAAATTGCATCTCCCTGCTCACCTTTCAAAGGAATTCACCTTTCAAAGTGTGAGCTTCCTGGGACTGACTGAGGGGATGCTGAGTACCAGTTCAGGCCTGGTTCTTTCCTTGGGGTCCAAAAACAAGAAGGGCAGAAAAGGACGTTTTCTGCCACTCTCTCTCACCCCAAGCTGCAAATGTGTCCCTTTACCTATCTGCTCAGGTGAGGAAGCAACCACGTATACCCTCTGAGGGCTGGAGGCCCAAGTGCCTCTCCAAGGAGCCTGCATGGACTGGTTCCCAGTCACTGAGTAAAATCACCCAGTCCAGACCCTAGGTCAATCCAAAAGTGGTCCACATCCATTCCTCATGTCCTGTCTCCTCTGGATATATTGTCAAATGGTTTGCATTAAAACACTTGCTTCTCAGAGCTAGAGAGATGGATCAGCGGTTAAGAGCACTGGCTGCTCTTCCAGAGAACCCAGGAGGGTTGATTCCCAGAACACACATGGCAGATAACAACTGTCTTTAATCCAGTTCCAGAGGATCCAATGCCTTCTTCTGACCTTCAAGGGCACTGCAGGATGGGGGTGCACTTACACACATGCAGGCAAAACACTCATAGGCATAAAATAAAAATAAAATATTTTTTAAAAAACACTTGCTTCTCAACCAATGTTTTCTTTTTTAATAAATAAATAAATCTTTAATTGGAGGTAATACAGCCAGGCATGGTGGCAAACACCTTTAATCTCAGCACTCAGGAGGCAGACACAGTCAGATCTCTGTGAGATAATGGCCAGCCTGGTCTACATAGTAGTTCCAGGCTAGGAGGTACAGGGAGACTCTGTCTCAAATAGATGATAGCTAGCTAGTTAGCTAGATAGATGATAGATGACAAATAGATAGATAGATAGATAGATAGATAGATAGATAGATAGATAGATAGATAGATAGACAGATTTCAGCAGACTAACTCCCTTTCCCCAGGCTACTCCCAAAGGTACGTATTTCCCAAGTATTCTGAACCTGCTTGCACTCTGTGCAGAGATAAGTCCTTGAGCGTTTAATGACCAAGGGAAAGAGCACCTTTGAAGAAGCATTAAAATAGACCTTCCCCAAGGTCCTATTTTTTTTTTTTTTTGTCTTTTTGAGACAGGGTCTTCCTGTAGCCCCAGCAGTTGTCCTAGAACTCACAAAGATCCACCTGCCTGTGCCTCCCAAGTGCTGGGACTAAAGGCATGCACCACCATGCCCAGCACCCAAGGTCCTAATTTTTAAAATTGTGTTCACTTACATTTTTACTGAATTCTTACGTATTTCATACAATATATTTTGAATATATTTAGACCCTATCCCCTAGCTGCACCCCTCTTATAGCCACCCAATCTGCTGGATTTCATGTACTTTGCAATCTATATTAAGACCTATCCAGTCAAGTTTGTGTCTTCAAATGTCCTCAGTGTGTGTCCATCCACTGGAGCCCGGTTAACTTATCTAGCACCACACTCTTAAAGAAAACCAACTCTCCCTATGCAGCAGTTATCAGTTGCCAATAGTTCCTCAGCATCAGGTTGGGCCTTCTTATTCATTTCCCCACTTCTATTCTGGGATTTTGTCCGGCTTGAGGATGTGTGGCTCTTGTGCATGCTGTTACCATTGCTGTAAGTTCACATGAGTAACTGCCCAGCTCTCTGGAAAACTGTTTCCTTGTGGCCATCCATCACCTCTGGCTCTTATAATCTTTCTGCTCCCTCTTTGGCAATGGTCCCTGAGTCTTGGGTGGCAGGGGTTTGATACAGGTGTCCTATTCAGAGGGAAACCCTTTGATCAGTTATAGCTTTCTGGGTTAGTCACCATCTGTTGCATGAGATGCTTCAATGGTGAGAGTTGAGAAGTGCATTAACACTCTTTCTGTCCCCTGTTCTGCTATGTTCCCTGTGCCTTAGGTGTAGAGGTTGCATTGTAGATGTGTCACTTAGGGCTAGGCACCTCACAGACACTTACTCTCTGCATTTGACTACTTTGTGGAACTTTGTGATAATCTCCATCTGTTGCAGAAAGAAGCTTCTTTGATGAGTGGGGATAGGCACACGTGTCTGTAAATATAAGGATACGTATTTAGAATACAGTAAGAAATTACATTGGTCTAGGGATGTGACAAAGTGGGGTTTTTTTCTATGACCTCTCCAGCCATGCATATTTGATCATGTTTACAATATCACACATGGGTTTCCTCCCACTGAGCATGCCTTAATTCCAATTAGACAGCTGTTGATTACCCCCAAAATAAAAGCACTACTACACCAGTAGATATATATATTTGCTGGGCCACTCATTGTTGTGGTTCATAGACTTTAAAGCTGGAGGGGATCAGTGATTCTTTCTCTCCCTTGGAAGTTTGCATAGTATCTTCTGATACTATGGGAGCTAGTCTTCAGAGAGGAGACTTCCAGGTCAATTCCAGTTTAATTGCTTCAAGTCCTGTGTCTAAAGTATGTCCTATCTTCAGCAATATATATATATAAATATATTCAGCTGACCTGGAACTGGCTATATAGACCAGAATGGCCTCAATCTCACAGAGATCTGCCTGCCTCTGCCTTCCGAGTGCTAAGATTAAAGGCATGTATAACCATGCTCTGCACAACCGAAGTTTTCTTTGACATCATATACCTCATGCTGATTTCAGACATATCAGGGGAATTGGTGGGCACTAGCTGACTTAACAACACAGGGCAGGAGTCTCTCAGAAGGAACTATGTTTCCATATGAAAAACACAGAAAGATATGCTGAGTGACATCTGCACTGCGGTCCCAAAGTTTATCTCAAAACAATGCTTCCTGCTTTTGTCACCATTGCTGTGATTCTAAGTAGCACATAACACTCCATGCAAGGGCAGCCACTGAAATGCTTAGTGGGCCAGGCCTGGAATAAGTGGACAGACACCTCACTCAGGAAATCAAAGCATATGCTTTATGGAGACCACAGTGGGAAAACCTCTGCATGGACATTCAGAAAGGTGCCCCAAAGTCTTAAAAATAAAGGAGGTGGAGAAAAAGTTCACAACTGGGAAAGGAGACTAGAGTCCATGACAGTCAGGGTGGCTTCAGGGAGGAGGTAGGCCCAGGCCTGCCTCACCCAGGACAGAATGCCAGCACCGGGCTGAAACGAGACACCAACAGAAGAGGGGTGGGAAATGGTACACAGGTACACAGGTAGGAGGTAGAGAGGCCCATAGCCCCACATGGCCCCCTGGTACATAGGACTTGCTTACAGATGCTTGAGGCAGCAGTGCCAAGGAGGGAGCTACCTGTGGAAAGTTTCAAGCACAAGGCTGGTAGGCTTTCATCTTGCATAAATTCTGAAGTATAAAAGAAACTTCTTTAGAAGGCATGTACTTTGCAGTCAATGCAGAGGATGACTACAGAACAAACAGGTAGGCTGGTGTAGTGTGTTGTACAAAATAAGGGTCAAGCTGAGGGTGCTTACTCAGGGCTCAGAACCTTGACACAAATGGGGTCCCACTTACCTGTAAGGACTGACAGATCCTTAGCCATTAGCCTCTGTCTGCTGCTTCTCCTCCAAATCCTCTCAGCAGCTGCAGGCAGGGCACTAGTATAGGAGGGCTGGGATCAGTTATGCTGTCCTTTGCTCCAAGTTGGAGGTGGGCCAAAGCTGTTGAAAGTGTTTGCCCACTCCTAAAACATGGGTCCAAAGTAGTGGCATTAAACAGCAAAAAGAAAACCTGATGGCAGATGGGCAGGTCAGAGACGATGTGAGGAAAGACCTTTATCCTGCTCTTCTTGCTTTCATTTTGCACTCAGACTGCCCTAAAGGACCTGGCTATGGAATGTATACCCAGGGTCAAGAGGAAGGGAAAGAACAGGGGAACTGAATGGGAGGTTACTGGCCAAGAAGGGTGGCTCCTTCTTTGTTAAGGTGGCCCTGTGGCAAACTGCTGTGGCAAACTGTCAGCATCTCCAGGCACCTGGAATAGAAGCACAGCAGTCCAAAGTACTACAGAGCCACACACAGAGATGTAGTGAAGCAGTGCTCCAGACAGAAGTGAACACAGGAAATAGGAGACAGCCCATACTCAGGGCCCAGGAGGGATGTGTTATTCCAGAGAAAGACAAGGGGAAAGAGCCAGAAAGATGAGATAAAGGAAAGCCACAGGCAACCAAGCAGAGGTATTTTCGGGAATGAGTCTGCTGCTGTTAACTTCTACAACCGAGGACTACAAAGGCCACTGTGCCTGAACCTGAAACCATGAACGTCTTTCTATAAACCCGGACTCCACTGGCAGGGCATGGCTAATCTCATAGCACCTCAGCTGATGGATGTTCTGGAGTTTGGGATTTTTACTTTGTTTTCACTTTATCTGACAATACTCCATCCTGACAGTCATTATATGAGCATGTGCAGATAAACTGTAATGTTCCTTCTACCTCACCAGGCAACCAGGTCATGGTCACCTCTGACACTGGTAGTATCTCTCTGAGGTGGCGGCTGTTTGGTGCACTATGATTGGTGGCATTCCTGGCCTCTATACACTGATGTCAGAAGTATTCTACTCCTAAGCTGCTGTGATCACCAGAACTGTATCCAATCATTATCAAACATTCCCTAGGAGACACATACTGTAAGACTGTATCATAGGCTCAGATCTCTGCTAACTCTCCCAAATTTCTATGGCGAAGTTCTCCATAGAACCAAGGTGATGGTATTCACAGGGACCTTTAGGATGATAAGGTCATGAAGGTAGAGTCTTGAGAACAACAGTAGTGTCCTTACAGAAGGAGGCACAGGATAATTATCTCTTGCCACCATTTTAGAGTTCAGCAAGAAGGCAAGCATTTGCAAACCAGTGTGAGGCACCATCATCTTGCAGCACTTCCAGCCTCCAAAACTAATAAACAAATGTCTCAAAGCCAATCAGCACCTGATCTATTGGAGCTGGTAAAAATACAAGTTTGGGGGAGCTTTATTCAAAAATAGGAAAGGGGCTTAAAAGGGAATTCCCCCTTTTCCACCATCTCTCTCCAGAACTGCAGTTTTTTTTATTTTCATTATTTGGGTTTTTGTGTATGGTATTAGGAATGGACTGTTGGACCTGGCACATGCTGGGCAAGTGCTCTACCATTACCACACAGATTCAGCCCTCTTTCTACTTTTTATTTTGAGACAGGGTCTCACTAAGTTGCCCAAGCTAGGCTTAAAAGCACTTTGCAACCAAACACCTAATTTGTGATCCTCCTGCATCAGCCTACAAGAAATCCATGTAGGGCTGCTGCTGCCCTTGGAGTAGGCTAAGACTTTGTCAGGAAGAACAACAACCTAACCTGCAGTAAGGCCCAACCATCTTGCTTTTCAAAAGGCCAACTTCTCCCCTACAGACTCCACCTGCTGATTTCTAAAGAGGTGGGTAAGAAACAGATTCTCCTGTCTTTCTGGATCTCACCACCTGCTCACATTCCAACTCTATACCCCAATTATTAGGTGTGTAGAGCTGGGTGTGGGGCTTGCCTACTACATAGTAGGTAATGGGCTTCATTCCCAGCACCACAAAAATTAACCCTCATTACTAGCTATGTGACCCTGGGCCGGGACCTCTACCCCTCTGCTCCTTTAGTATATCTATCTGCAAAAGCAAGAGACAGTGGCACTCACTCACAGAGCTATAGTGACAGCTAAACGAATGTGGACACACTGCCCCACACTTGGGGGCCTCTGCATGTGGGAACCCTCACCCTATTCAGCAATGGCAGCAACCTCCCAGGACCTAGAAAATGCAAGGAAAACCCCATGGATTGTGCCCCAGTTGGGAGTCAGAGAGTAAGTGGAATCATTGTCTCACAGAGGCCTGATAGAGTGTGGCCACAAGAGAGACTGGGAGGCCATCATATGAGTGAGGCAATTCCCCCTCCAGGCAGGAGTACAAACCTGCTGGGAAATCACACATGACACCATCTTACTGTGCCTAGACATAGCCAGCCCATCAGGGTACACCTGCCATCACAGCACAGTGAAGTCCAGAGCTTCAATGCTGAGTCCATACCCAGCCACCCCCATAACCAGTCAAGCCTAGGGTCCTCTCAGTACACATGCTGAGCAGCTGTCCCTGGGTAGTCTGGAAGTAACTGCCTAAGCCCCACTCCCCTTCAGGAGTGTCTGGGCAGAAGCACAGGCACAAGTATCACAGCACATGGCCAGGTAGTATAAGGGGATACTGAGAACCTAATGCAGGTCCTGAGCCTTGGATGGACAGACAGGCCACAGAAAAAGGCCAACCACAGGGTAAGGGGAACACACAAAGTCAGGATAACTGATAGGGAGCAGCCCAAAGCCCAGGACTGTGCAAGATATGGCACATCTCTTACAGATGCCTTCAGTGGTCTCAGTAACCAACTGCATCCTAAAACCATGGCATGGCTTTAAGGGTAGGCAGATACTGCACTGTGAGAAACAAGTACCTGCCCAGCCTCTGCTCTGTCCCACAACAGGTGCTTTGGGAAACAGTCTTGCTCTGTAGGAAAGCAAGTTGGCCTTCAGCTCTGCAAATGTCTATGAAGTCCTGATTTCAATTTCTGAAAGACCCAGAAGATGGTATATTACCCATCCTTTCCCTGCAGTACTGGACAGTCAGTAATATGGTTAGGCAGCACCAGGAGGGAGAAGAGATGTTCCAGAAACCCACCAAACACTGAGATTTACTCCACAGCAGAATCAGTGATAACAAGCAGCAGGTATTTAAAAGTGGAAGGGTAATTTTAGAAGACCATTGCTCATAGGAAGTCCAAAAGCTATTCTGAAATATTTTATCAGAAGTCTAGGTCAAATGTGTATCCAAAAAAAGAAAAAAACCTCAAAACATCAAGCGCTCAGAAAAGTAAGACACAAATGTGGAGTTCTCTGGCACACACTCAGAGGCTGCCTGTGGGGAACAAGGCATCTTTCCAGAACTCCATGTAAAAATGCCTCCACTGAGGGAAACCCCACTAAGTAAACCAGCTTTAAGTGCAAATGGGAACTTAATTAAGTGGTTATCCAAAAAAATGTGGATTTCTGAAATAAAGCAATCAGCTACTCTGCAGCTAGGCCAGGGGGGGCACGGGTGGGAGCCAGCGTCTGAAGGCTGGACGCTTGTGCTCAGGAAAGGAATGAGGAGCAGATGCAGGTATCCGCAGGGCCAGGGCTCCCCTTTTCCTGGCTGGCATCCTTCATCCCTGCCTAGGCACTGCTCGGTCTCTCTATCTCTCAGTCTCTTGGTCTCTCAGTGCCCCCCGTCACGCTCTATCTTTCCCTCTCCCCCTCCCTCTCTCTCTCCCTGTGCCTACAGATCGGCAAACAGGCAGAAGACATCTGCTCTTCACCTGGATCTGATTCCAGAGGACCACCCCTGCTTCAAAAAGCTAAACATCCCTTTTTTGTTTTGTTTCCTTCATTTTTTAAATGAATTTGCCATCTTCAAAGGTATTTGTAAAATATTCTCTTTTTCAGTCATGGAATAAAATACTAAGATTCCTTTATAAACATTTCTCCTTCTCAGTTTCTTTCCGTGTCTTCAGCATCTACAGGCAAGGATGCCCAAAGTCAGCCTCGTCTGCTCTGCCTGGTTCTCTATCTTCTTGGTTCCACTACTTCTTCCTTAATGTTTTCCTCATTTAGCTTTCCAGTGGGAAAAGTGAGTTTGTAGAATTATATGTTTGCTGTGTAATGTGTGAATTTTCGTAGTCTCTTCAGCCATTCTGAGCAGAGGTCCTGCATTCATAATTAGAGAATGAATCCCAACATCTGCCAGACAAAACCTAAGTTCTAAATGAGGGACGAAGGAAGGAGAAAAGAGAAGAAAAGAAGGAAGGGAAGATGGGAGGCACAAGGGGAAGGAGGGAGAGAAGGAAGGAGGGAGGGAGGGAAGGAAGATGGAAGTTATGAGGGTTATGCGGGTAGCTCTTTTACCTGCTGAGCCATCTCTCAGGCCTCTGTGCCTCAGTCTTCCAAGTGCTGAAATTACAGATATGTGTCATACCTGACTGGGAATTTTTACTAGCACCTCCTGACCTATAGGTTTAGAACGCTATGCACATACACATACACAGGCAGAACCAAAAATTCTAAAAATATGAAAGGTTGTTGTGTCAGTCACTTGCTTGGAAAGACCCATAGCAACAGACTTCAGGCAGTATCAGTGTCCCCTGACAGGAGATCTTTGGCAAGGTTAATCTGCACAATCCTGCGCACCAAGATAACCAGGAAGCCTGTTCTGGGATTAGAAGGCACTGTGGGAAGCTCTTTCTAAGGCACTAAGCACCTCACACATATGATCATCCCATTTATTGTCTTGTGAGAAACTGAGATACATATGACAATGTAGTTGAACCTTGAAAGAATTACGGTGAGGAAGGACACACACTGAGTAATTCTACCCACTCTAATGTTCAGACTAGGGAAACCCATGGAGGTGGCTTGAGGCCAGAAGTAAGAAATGGTACCAGGTTTTCTTTAAGGGCTAATGAAAACTTTCTTCTATTGGCTGGTGAAAGTTGCACATATCTGCTGAAAATGCCAAAAACCATTAAACTATACATTTTGAATGTTTAAATAGCATAGCATAGGAATTCTTTCACAATAAAAGTTTTTTATAAAAAGGAGATTGGATAGACAACAAAAATACCTTCCAGTATTTTTTGCTCCCTAGGATAAAGTGCAGGATGTACAAATGATTTGTTCAACTTTGGTTCTCATAAAATGAGACTTCTGGCATTTCCTCTGGGATCCCAAATCTGATTGTTATGTGAGCTGAATTTTTTTTCTCTATAATTTTAACCCACTACCTCTTTTTATTCACCTTGGAATCATGCTGAGTAATTTTTCACAGTGGAAACCTTATTAGCAGATCTACATTACAACATTGCCAAGCCACGGGCACATGCAGCGCCCCCAACTGTAGGTCACCCTGACTTCAACTACAGATTCCTTGGTAGAGTCTGGCATCTCAGCAGAAAATCATGAGTTACAAATACATAAAATCAAGGAGAGGAGCACAAGCAGGTGTTTGTTACCGTGTGGTGAAGTCATCCTGATGTCCTTTCATGTCTTTTTGAGTCAGAGCTCTCCTGTCACTGCTGAGGCCTCCACAAGATGCAACACTGAAGGGCCCAGGGACAGAAGCAAGTCTCCAGATTGCAAATGTTAATTTCTTAAGAAACAGAAGCCACTAATATAAAGCCTGACTCTGTGGTTGGAATGAATATCTTCATTATCCTTTTCATATTTAGTTAGAGCTGTGCTCTCATCTTACACACTGTGCCATCATGTTTCAAGATGAAAATCCAACCCAAAAACCACATTGGCATAGTAACAAAAGCTACCCAATCTCTATATAAATGATTTGACCCAATCCAATACTAATGTATACCAGACTAATGAAACCCAAACTCTAATAACAAAGGGGGCTATGGGATGAGGACGAAGAATGGAGAGAAGCGTTCAAAGTACACTATATACGTGCATGAAAAGGGCCTTATGTAACTAGTTTTATACAATTAAAAATTAAGCTTATTCCCTTACTACTTTGGAAATTAAGGAGCAGCATTTGCTATAAATCCACTGCATTTTGGAATTATCTCCTGAAAAGAAGAGGGTTGTTTTTTTTTAACACAGTTTCCTGCATTTTGTATCAAACATCTCACTTTCCAGGAGATCGTAATTTCCCAAAACAGCTCTGAGCCTGAAAAGCAGTGACAGGCTCCCAGTTAAGGTACAGACAATCATAAAGAGACTCTGGAGCCTACTGAACAGACAGGTTGGAAGGTGTTGGCACCCACACACCCACATGGAAGGATTGAAGAACTCTGTATTCAGAATGAACTAATTTGGACTCCTGCTGCTCAGGTCCCTCATTTTAAAGTAAAAGCATGGGTAGGCCAGTGTCTTTCAAACTGCTCCTCCAGAAGACCACAGTGGGTAGGTAAAAGGGAGAGAGACCTCCTTTATCAGCCAAAACAGCACTGTTTCCAGCTGTCTGTTGTTTATAAGACTGTCTTGTCAAAACCCTAATAATAATGCAGATTTCAAGAACACTGGCCCAAATCATTCTAAAAACTTCTTAGAATCACAGGAAGAGGAGCCTTCAGGCTCAGTCTTTGGACCTCACACAGCAAATGACAAGTAAGCCATTGATGAAACCTGGATCTCCAGATGCTAATGAATTTAGGATCCTCAGTGAGGACACCTCACCCTTCCTATCACATTGTCGAGCTGTGTGGTCTAGCGCTTCCCTGTGCTAGACTTCCTTTTACTTCAATTTTTTTCACATAAAAGTGAGGGAATACCGGTCCCTAGAGCTATCTAACACGGGAAGACATCCCACATCCAGGCTCAGTCCTGGGAAGGGGCTGGCTGCTCCATTTTCCAGACAGCAACAAATGACTAGGGAGATAGACTCACTCAGCAGCCTAAGTGGTTACATTCCTCAATTCACTGATTCATAACTGACCTGACTTTCTTCTAAATTGGGTTCATGGTAGGTCCATACCAAAGTCAAGCCTCCCAATACTTTCTCTGAGGCCTTTGGGCCCCTGCTGAATCCTCAGGAATACAGCTGGCCCTATCAGGCTCCACACACCTCCTTCTCCATCCCATGTGGCCTGCTGGACTCTTGATTTCAGGAAAGGACCTTTCCATCTACTTTTCTAAGCATCATTTGGCACTTCCTCATCCCTTGGAAGGGCATTATCACGACACTGATGACGGCACACATGGGCGAACCCCTCCACTTTCATCTGCAATCACTCCTTTAGACTCCCCCACCCCACCATTTAATACTGTTTATGGTTACTTCCCCACTCCGAAACCTAAATACTTGCCCCCAGCCCTTTTATTAGAAAGATGCACTGCTTCCTATATGAAGCAATTACTGAAATTAATGGAGTTATCTCCCCCACAAAAATGTTTGCTTCTAGTGAGCAAAATATTATGTCCTTTATACTGTCTTAGTAGGTGTAGCCTAGTGCTTTGTGTGTTTAACCAAATGTTTTCTGAAATGAACACGCTCTAGATGGGCATTATAGGCCATCTCTGTAACACTTAAAGTGATTCAATTCCATGATGCATGTCCTTTTCTGGAAAAGGAAGAGAGGTACCAGACTCCCTCATGAATTGTTTTAAACAATTTTCAAGTGATTTTAAATGCACATACACTGTGAAGATAAAACAATAAGAAATATCTGCACCCCCCCAATCATCCGGACATAATTAGGTTCAGTGGAGTTTGGTGGTTTACTCATTCCCATTAACAATCTGTTCACTCAGGTGTTAAACATACCACAGGAAACAGAATCAACGTTTTGGAAGATTACAAGCCATCAGCAGCAACCTATAAAAATAAGATGCCACTTTGATTGTCGTGGGGATAGAAGATTTCCACAGTTTTTGGAAACTCACACAGAGCATCACCCCACCTGTGCACAGAAAAAGTTCAAAGCAAAGACAGGGTCAGAGAGTGTAGAAGTTTCCTCTGCCTTTCTGTTCTTCCGACTGCCTCTGTCATAAACTATGGGTGTATCTTCCAAAGAGACCTCTAGCCATCATTCTGCACATAAGAGTTTGCATCTGCTTTTTAGAAGCTCCACCTTGCAGCTGAGGGCAGGCAGAATGCATCTATACCTGTCACTGCAGGCCTGGGGGCTTCAGAAGGGAGAATCTGTTTGGGGACAATCAGAGATGCTGGAGGCTTCAGACCATAATGCAAATGTAAAAGCTATCCTTCTACACTTTTAAATTCAATTTTGATTGCTAATAACATCAAATTGATAAAGGGGATAAATTTTAAAATACTGATATAAATAGAATATGGTCCTTTATTTTGCTAGGTAAAGCTCTTTGGGGAGAAATTATAACCTTTAGAGATGGTCATTGTTCTACAAAGGGCATAACACAATCAAGGAACTGAGCACATAAATTCCCCTCCTGTCCACCTGCTGGGTGGGGAAGTGTCAGAGGGAGCAGGATGACTAGAAGTTCTGGAACCAGTAATTCTAGAGTGCACTTGGCAGACTTCAGGCCAAGTTTCTTCTCCTTAAGAAACTTGAGGCTACTCTATCACAGGGTATTCTAAACAGTGCTTTCCATCCCAGGAGAAACTTGAAACTGTCAGTGAGGTCACAGTGAGAAGGTTCTGTGGCCCACTGTGGAAGCAGCTCTCTGCACACAGAGACCTGGATTCAGCAGCCTCCCCACCCCCTCCAGGATTCTCAGAGAGACAAGCAGGATTACTTGAGAACCTGCAGGGAAGTAAGAGGCATTGGTGCGATTAGAGCTGCATCCTCCCTGCAGAGAAAGGTGCTATTTCTCAGACTGAAAAGAGCACTTCAAAAATATTTTCAGTTTCCTTTGTTAAACAAAGAAAACGGTGACAGACAAAATGCCAGTTGCTCTACAACACTATGAAAAAGCAAACACTCCTGTCACTGCACTTAGAAAGGAGGTGCAGAAAGTAGGAACTATTTTTACTCTATTTGTGGCTGTCATCTACCCAACTGTGATACTTTGCTTTTGTTATGGGTTGAAAATTACTAAGAGTCTCAAAAGGTCAGCTGACAGGGGCAATGAGCATCCTGTGATGCCACCTTGTAGAGGAGACAGCAAACCCCAGCATTTTACATGTCCTATATTTCAGTGCTAGGCAGGCAGCTCAGGGGACAACCACTGTGCCCTCAGAACAAACCCTGCTTGGGGGAGAGGAAGGACCCCTGCATGTCTCTGTGAGCACAGTTGTAAAGGGCTTGGTGTCACTGCTCTGGACATCATCTTTCATCTGAATAATGAACCAAACTGAGGAACTGCACATCCCTGCAGGGCAACACGTGCACCCTTCATCCATGCCCTCTATGGACAGTAGGACATATTGTAGCAGAACCAAGGAGGTGTCACAAGAAAACTAGACTCCAAAACAAAAGGCTACCTACCTCCAGGTCCCCCAGCAGGATCAGCACAGATGCATACTGGACTCAGAGAGGGCTGTTCAGGGGGAGCTTATGGGCCTGGAGCCAGCAGCTGCTCATTTCAGACTACTGTGAATCACTCCATTCTCCTTGCTGATCAGCCACCTATGAGCCCTGCATAGAGCACAGACCTCAGGGAGATTCATCAATTGCATGGGGTGGCCCAGAGGAGTTGGGTGCAGCCTTCAACCAGAGCAGTGAGACACACTTAAAGGGCACACCCCACTTTGCACATTTCAAGAAGCAAGCTCTTCCAAGTGGGGTCCCCAAAAACCTGCTGTTATCTATACTCCAGCACTGAAAACTTTACTAATTGAGACTAAACAGAAGAAACTAAACAAATCAAGTCAGACAGAGGGTTTTTTTTAATTGGGTCATTTTAGGAATTTCAACTATTTTTAAAATATTTTATTATTTTTATTTTATGTGTATGAGTGTACTGCCTGCATGTATGTGAGTGCACCCGTGTCATGCAATGCTGCAGAGGTCAGAAGAGGGCATTGGATTCCCCTAGAGCTGGAGTTAAGGATGGTTCATAGCCACCATGTAGGTGCTGGGACTCAAATCCGGGTCCTCTGCAAGAGCAGTCAGCTCTTAACCACTACGCCATCTCTCCAGCCCCTCAACTATATTTTTAAAACTCAAAAGAAAACAAAAGGGATACAAAACTCCTTGGAAATGATTTCTAATAATGACAAAGTGATCAACTATGTGGAACTGGGGTTCTGAGCCAGCAAAAACTGGGCCAAGGGAGTAAGTCATGCTTTAATGGCCTGTGACAGGGTGCACGATGAGCAGAGTCAGGGCACCAGCACCAAGGCTGGTTCCACGTCAGGAAGCCATACAAGCTTCCTAGGTCTGGAAGGGGTGGCTATTGTAAAGGACTTCAAAATTTCCTGCCATATGATGCAGGTGCTACATCTAGAAGCCAAGTGGCAGGTGCATTCTGAGGTACATTCTTCCCTAACACAGCCCAGTCCTTCCATGCACCTCAAGGAATATGTTTAGCTCAAAGTCATATGAAGTTCCCTCATGAGGAGAAAAATAAGAAAAAATTTCTACAGTATCTTGGGCTTTCTACTCAAATCCTTTTGATTCATTTTGGGGTAGAAGAATACCTGCTTCAGCAGCTAGGGAAGTTCACAAGTGAGCTTCTGAGTTAAGGTCTAGATACCTAGCCCTGCATGCTTTTATTGTGCAGAATTAAGTTTATATAGGGTTGTCGAATATGGGAGTGAAACACACATCTTGTTGGGGACCCCTGCTGTATAAAGTAGCAGTCTCTCCATGTCCGGAAAGCTCACGAGCTCGGTTTCATATGCAGAAGACTCCTTTTAACAGCAGTGTGTCTTTCCTAGCATTTTCCTGACTCTCCTTTTTGAAGTGCCTGCCACAAATGCCCTAACATAAACATGGCCTCTGGCTCTGGAAATGCCATGCTTTCCTGTGTGATTTTTCAGGTAGTCTGGCAGCATGGCAGGAGCCCACTTCCATATGTAAATAGGGTATCTCGCAAAGTGCCTATCAGCTAAAGCTTTTATCACTGCCCCCACGTATAAAATATCCCAGTCTTCTCTCAATAATTTGGAGCTGGAAGCAGAGCTGGAGCTAGAGCAAGAATTAGAGCTGGGACACTGAATAAAGAGCTGTACCACTGAATCTGACTGGACTGAGTCTGTGTCTCCTGCCTGCAATCTAGTCTCCCCGGGGGGGGCAGCATTCCTCCGTCACCAACTCATGGATCCCAGCTTCAGCCACCCCGTACTTTCCCGCGTGGTCCAGCGGCCGGTGGAACTCGCATATTGAGGAAAGTACGTGGGTGAAATAAGGGTGGGACCCGGCTGGACAATGCTCCAGCAGCAGAGAGCCACGGAAGACGCAGGGAAGCAGCGGAGAGAACCCCCCGCGGAACTCGCTGCCTTCCAGCACAGGGGACCGATCCCCGTGGGACTGCGTGCACCATACATCTGGGCTCTGCTTCTCCACGCTGTGTGGCCTCACACAAGTTCCTCATCCTCTCTTGCCTCAGTGCCCTTAGTGAAGGATGGTGGTAATGGAAGTACTTATCTTTAGGGAAGCTGTCAGGATTATATCAATTAATCTGTGCAAATGCTAAGGAAAATGTGTAATGAACTGTAAGCAATCTGATTATCTTCATCTTCAATTCCATAAGCAAAAGTAGAAGGCTCAGCAATGACATTTTCACACACTGTGAATTTAAAAGGGCATCTCAAGGATGAAGAGAAGAACACTTGCTCACTTCTGGTTAAAATGATCCTGGAATGAAAAACACAGGGTTAAGTACAAATCAGACATTCCAGTAATCAAGGGACTGAAACTGCCTGGAAAATGGTACAAAATGTGCCCACAGGCTGGAGAGATGGCTCGGCAGTTAAGAACACGGGTTGCTCTTGCAGAAGACCCGGGTTCAAATCCCAGCACCCACATGGCAACTAACAACTGTCCATAACTCCAGTCCCAGGGGATCCCACAGCCTCTTCTGACCTCCAAGGGCATTGCACGACATAGGTGCACTTACCTACATGCAGGCAATACACGCAAATGGATAAAATAAAAATAATAAATAGAATTTTTTTTTAAATGTGCCCACAACAGGCAACACCAGGTGTCAGCCCAGAGCAGGAGCAGCAGAAGAATGACTGACAGCAGAGCAAGGGGCTCCATGCCTGCTGAAGGTGACCCCACCCCTTGGAGGGACACAAGAAAGCCAATAACTGACTGAGCACTGTAGTTCCCCTCTCCTGCCCAGCACAAACTGACTGTGAACCATCAGTGTACCAAGCCCTTCGTGTAAGCTCATAAAGTCCAAGATGAATTTTGTTTGTCTCAAGTCTGTACTTCCTATCCAAAAGATGTCTTTTTTGCCAAGCATGATGTTCACTGTGAACTAAAGTAAACTCTTAGTGCACTGGACTCTGTGCCCCAGCACCTCAGCTCAGGCTGCTCTGCCTTCCTGGGGGCACGCTGGGAAATCACTTCTCAACATGCTCTGTCACTCAAATGTGATGTCCCATGTTAATTTTGTTAAAATTAATTTGTCCCTTTAGATCACAGACTTAAAGTAAGATTTTTCTAAACTTAGAGTCTCCCTAAAATCCAAATGCAGTGACCTACACTGTCTGCACTCTTCTAGTGCTGTAACACTCTGATCTTGCAGTCTTTAAACAAAATACACACAGAGAGAACTTCTTTTACAAGAGATTTTTCTTGCTACAGCAGGGAAAGAACCATTTGCCTAACAACATGTCCCTGTCAAATGATTCTTCCACCAGTCGATACATGGAAAAACAACTACCTTTCAAATCCTAATGAGCAACCGGGAAAATCTTGCAGACTGCCCAAAGTGCCCACCAGTGTCAATCCCACTCTGTTCACATGGTGCCATTGCCAAGGTGAAGCTCTCAGCAAAGGGAAACCAAACACACCAATAAGTGGTTTCTATACTTCAGTTAGGCTGGTGGAGCCATAGCATGAACCTATAGCTATTTTCAAATTTTCAAATGAAAATTATACTGTCTGCCATTTTATGAGGCTGTTGCCAGATGAGAACCAGCCTTGTTGACAAGCAACTTCTGTCCAGTATTCCAGACGGCCATTCACTTGCCTTGCATTCACAAACTTCTTGAATACAGCACAACTCCTGAACTCTCTAAGATCTACCAGAAATGCCTGAAAGGGCAGGAATGCCATACCCAGAAGGACGCTAAGAAGGGGAGCCAGCCTATTCTCTCTAAGCAGAATGGGATCACATAGTATGCTCCATGTGAAAGAGCAGATAAGTGGGAAGGAGGGGCCAAAGCTGAACAGTAGTTCCAATCCCTCTACTCCCAAGGCCACCCTGCAACACCTGAGCAGAGCCCCTAAATAGAGCAGAAGGGAGGCCAGGGATCACCCCATGCCAGGGCCAGCCATTACCAATGCAGAGCCACACCCAACACAACTGTCTCCTACATCCTGCTAGGAAATGCCAGGCCTTTCTGTGACACATGTCTATTTTTATAAATGGAGATCAGCAGTATTGATATGAAGTTGAGGGTATAGGGACAGAGTTTAATACTGCTGACTTGACTACTCCAAGAAGCCTCTAGAACTTGCATGAGAGAGAACAGAAATTCAAACCACCCTGGAAACAGAACAGGAAGGATGGGTAACAACTTAAAACACTTGAGGTATCCATGGAGTATGTGACATGACTACATGTCTTAGATGTGCCATATCTGTGGAGACACTGTGCCACACAGTCCAGTGCCCAAGGGTCAACATATATTGTGTCATTGTGTCATCCCATAAATATTGTGTCTGACCAGTCTATAGAGGGAAAACTGAGAATTGAAGGCCTGAGGGACTCACTCAGAGCTGCTACATGCAGAGACATCAGGTGTATGGGATTCCAGGGCCCACAGTCCTCCTACTGATATCTCAGGGTGGCCCTGGCACAATGTGGCCACCTGGTAATGTACCTACCCTCCTCATCTGTGAGGGTATAAATAATTCCTGCCCTATCTGTACTACTGTACAGATCAAATGATCTCCACAGGAAAGTTGAGAGATAGCATCAGTTTGGGTGTTATTTTTAGTGCTGAACTATATAGCTGCAGAATTAGTAAGTGGACAAGCAGGGTAGAAAGGAGTTAATCTCTGGATTCATTTATTTAATAAAAAAGGTGAAGTTAATATTGATTGTGAGGAGCTGGTGTAACACTCCAATGCATTGGACCCAACCTTCAGAAGGCCACTGCACCCTCTCCATGAGTCAGCACCTAACCACAAAGGAATGAATCATGATTTCAAGCACTGGGTGAGATAAATGATTCTTTAATACGTTTAAGGGGCTGGAGAGATGGCTCAGTGGTTAAGAACACTGTTCTTGCATAAGACCTGAGTTCAAATCCCAGCACCCACATGGCAGCTGACAACTGTCCATAACTCCAGTTCCAGGGGATCTGATGGCCTCTTCTGTCCTCCGCTGGGCATTGCATGGCATGGGTGCACTTACCTACATGCAGGGATTACATGCATATACATAAAATAAAAATAATAAATGAAATATTTTGTAAAACTACATTTAATAAGCTAACTGTACTATTGTTGGGTGCATCAGTCATGTGGCCCAGGATAAAATGTCTAAGTGTGCGAAATGATACATTCTGACCATAGGGATTCCATGAGACAGACTTAAAGCTGCATAAGATATTTCTGAATTAAATTAGCTTATTAAATATGAAAGTGAACATAAGTTTAATTAATATGATTTCATGTGATTTTAATATGCATAATGAAAGTAGCTAAGTATTAGAACTAAGTGTTCCACTTAGAGTCCTAGAAATTCAAACATGAAAGTTGGCCTGACACTTTTTTTCAATCTTCAATTAGGGAAAATGTGAAACTACTTAAAACTGAGAATCACTTTATATTTAGACAGATTCAGTAGCTTATCACCAGCTGAGCCTCAGGCAGCAGGATGCAATCAGAGCCATCACTTATACACACATCTATCTACTTACTCACTCATCACTTATCCATATATCCATCTTCTAGACTCACCCATCATTTATCCATACAGCCATCCTCTGGCTCCCCCATCACTTACCCACCACTTCTCCACACATCCATCCCCTTGCTTACCTATCAATTATCCTTACATCCATCCTCTGGCTCATCCATCATTTTTTCCATATATCCATCCATCCCCTTGCTCACCCATTGCTTATCTATACATCCATCCCCTTGATCATCAACTCATCCAACAAGCACTTCTTGCATAATTTCCACATGTCTTCCAGGGTCCAAGAACATTCAAGACCAAAAATAGAATCCTGTGAGCTAAGATTAAGTGGACATTTATTGGGTTCATGTCATACTTCAGCAGGCACTTACATACATGCAAGCAAAACACTTATACACATAAAATAAAAATAAATAAATCAAAAATTATTTGAATTTGCACTTGGAGTATACACATGTTTATCACATGGAGAATGTTTTGAAGTATAAAACCAGGCTCCTCCTCCCCTCAGCAAGAAGTATATAAATTTGAAGTAGCCTGTGGTTTCAGTCAATACTTTGCCCAAATTCCTTACCGCTGTGACAATATACTTGTAGTAAGACTTGAAAGGAAATTCAGAGAATATGCTAACAGTACCAACTTAAGTCCCTTCAAGTCATGAAAAGGGGCTGCAGGCTATGGAGAAATGATCTTTAGAAAGTGGTGCGAGGAGGTATGCTCAGAGATGCAGTAAACACCAAGGCAGAGAAAGAAGGAACCTCATTATGCATAACCTGGCTGAAAGAGGAGGAAGGAATGTGACCAAGAGAGACAGGGTGGTGCTCAGGCAGGGCAAGAAGTCTAGATCTCGTGTGGTCAGCAACAGGCATACACTGAAGGGCCTTAGCCCAGAGAGGAAGGTCAAAAAAGCAAGTTTTAATGAAGAGCTATGTTCATTAAAAGAAGAAGTTAAAGTAGTTCCATGGTATGGATTAAACTCTTTATTTTGTAGACAAGGTCTAACTATGTAGAACCTGGCTGGCCTCAAACTCAAGAGATCCATCTGCCTCTGCCTCCTAAGTGCTGAGACTGAAGGCATACACCACCACACCTGGCTGAGCTCCTTATATCACACTAAGTCTTACATGGCTAAGTGCAATGTAGCAGTCTGGATTAGATCCTAGAAAAGAGAAATATCATGAATAGTGTGAACTGCAATTCTGAGGAAAAAGCTATACTCACGTTAAAAATTCTGCAAAGCCCAATTGACTGATTCGAACTTCTGTAATTGTAGAGGGCTCTTAGAATGCTGCAAGTCTGGAGCCAAATTATACTGAGCTATCTTTAGCCCTCTTAATATGTTTGATCTGACAATCTATCCTTCTGACTACTGGTAAATCCTTTTAGAATATGCTTCTACCAACCCAAAGCTAAGAATTACATCAGCAGCATCTGAGACCCACAGCAGAGGCTTCTCCAGTTTTCTGTAACCCACCTACCTGATATTTCTACCAATGTATTTTTGAAGCAAGTACATTGACTCATGACTCATGACTTTCTTTATTCTGCCACCATAAAGCTTTATGAACATTAGAACATGGCTGGATCTATGTTGCCAGGCCATCATCACTCATATGTGGCTCTAGAACAAACTACCTCCTACTCCTTTTGAGTTAAAACCTGTGTTTTTGCGACAGCAATGGGAAGACTAGTGAATCTCAAATCAAGTTCGTACGCCAATGTTCATTTCTTAGTTTTGACAAATGTACCATGGCAACAGTGAGGAAAGATGCCCAGCCCAGGAAAGACTGAGTGGTGGGCATCCAAGAATTCTGGATTGTGCTTTTCAACTTTTCCACTAACCTGAAATATTCCAGAATAACAAGTTTATTTGAAAAAAGAACCTGGCCCAGAAGTATAACATTGAAAACAGATGAGCAAGCACACTGATTCCTTCTTGCTACTTCTGCAGGCCAGGCCACATGCACTCCTGCCTCCACCAGCCTTCATCAGGAAAATACCAAGGCAAGAGGACTGGAGGGGTCTTACTCTGAGAAGGCTGTGTCCAGGCTCAGACCTGGGTAAGGAGAACTCCACAGTCACTGTACAATACAGAGCTCCACTGCACACAGGCTCCTCCCCTCAAATCTGGGAACTCAGAACTCGTGTGACTGCACTGCTTACCCACTGGCCAGGAAAGTCATCTGATCCCAAAAGAACCAGTTCATTGACTGTCCAATGGCCTGTGCAGCCAGATGAGAAATGCATCCCTGGGCCAGTCAGATTGCTCCTTTGGGGACAGGAAATTAAGAGACAGGATCAGAATCAGATGTCTGCTTCAGAATGAGACAAGACTGCATGCAAGAGGCAGAGAGAAGCACATGGGCAAGGAAGCAGGGAAGGCCCACATGAGAAGGCAGCAGCTGCAGTAGCACCAGGGAGCAGGTATAGGGAGGGACATGGAGCCTCCCAGATGACTGCCTAAGGCTCTGTGGTGTTCCCGCCTTGTGGAAGTCCAGTGGTCAGCTTGCCTGGATTTCTGCACAGGAAATCTTATCACAAGCCCCCTCCACTTCAGGAATCTGAGTCTGCTTCTTGCAACCAATTAGTCTTTAGCACAGAATGATCCAGACTTTGGCTTATTTAACATCCCCAGTCATATTTTTAATTCCTTAAATTTTACATACATATTTATTTACTTCATTTCTGGTCCATTTCCCCCCCTAAAAGAAACACTTCAAGGGTAAGAGACTCATAACTCAGGCAAGAGGACTCAGGCCAGCAATTAAGAGCTCTGGGGGGCTCCCGCCCACTACTGCTCCAACCAAACCAGGGCCTCTGGGATTCTGCTTCTTCATCTAATGCAGGAATAGTAGTCTGTGAGCCACCCGGGAGAGATGTAGACTGCCTTTCTTTACATCAGCCTCTTACTCCTGGAACATCCCCTCCAGAATCCGAGATGAAAGGTGCCTGTCAGAATCAGACATAGAGCCTAATAATTTTGACTGTCTCCGTTTCTGCACAGCTGCAGATAGGCATTTCCATCAGCAGACCCACAGTATGCACTGCACATCCTACTGGCTTCCTTTAGCTGTATTTTCCAGACCCCTCTGAGGCCCAATTATAGGATTTAAATCCCAATTTATTTGCATACTTTCTCATTCTGGTTAAATATATACGTATATACAATATTATGATATAAAGGGGAAAAAAAGCACAAAACCACATTTCCTTCCCCCAAAACCTTTAAATGCACATACACAATGCTAGTATCTTGCACTAAGAAGACAGTCCATACTCTTCAAATTTCTATGAAGTCATTTAATTCATTCATTAATTCAGTGACTGTACACATACTCATTTTACTGTAACACAATTATTTTGCTCATTAAACATTTTGTGCTGCCAGAGACACCTATGAAATCTAATAATTGGTTTCCAGAATTACACAATACATCAATTAAAAATGCTAATTAGATCTCTAAGTGAACAACATAAGAAATTTAACAAGGGGAAAGGAAGAGGAATAGATCCACAAGTCAGCCAATAGCCTTTCTTTGCTCTCCTACTATGGATTTCTTTGATTCTGAAAAATATCAGGTTGGATTCTAAATTCTTAGGTCAAAAAGATGACATGAGTAATAAACAGCAATCTTGAAAACAGTTGCTGAATAATAGACAAACAAAACAAAAAAACAAATTAAAGAGGATGAACAATATTCCTTCATCACACTCAGTGTCTGGTGTGTCTAGTGGAGGCAGTATTGCTCACTGGATCCCTACAAATTAAAATATAGAACATTCATAAAAGAACTGTAAAAATTAAATAAGGAAGAAGAAAAGATGACAACTTGATGTCTGGGCAGTTACAGAAGATGACTTTGTGGTACATGATAGAAATATGACAGAACTTCACTTGGAAGGGTGGTGACTCCTGGTTTTTTCACCCAAAGAAAAGCTAGATTTGTAGTAAGTACAAGAGGCACAGATCTGGTTTATATACAAGAAGGGAAAGTGTTTGTTAGATTTTGGGTATGCTTGTTTGCATAGAAATGTACTTGAACAATTAGAAGAAAAGATCAAGATCTTTAGGTCTGTGGTTTCCTGATACGTTAGATGCTTTGGAAGCTATGGAAACCAAGCAAATGAGATGCCTGCTACCAAAAGCTTTCCATTCAGTAATGATACTCCATCTCAAGGGGGAGGAAGGTACTAAAATAAACAGGCTTACTGGTTCTCGACTCACAAATCATTAAACAGCCAGCCAGAATAAGTGAAACAAATTATCTAATAATGGGTTTTGACAGTCTTTATATCTGATGGGGGGTGGGTCAACATTTTCCTCTCAAGTGCCCTTGTTACTCAGAGCTTCTAGATTCCTTTAGAAACAAGCACGATTTCCATGTGGACTACATACCTATCTTCCCTTCTCTCACTCCTGTTCCACACACCTCAGGGCCCTTGTCCTTCCTCTGGGCCATTCTCTCTAACCTTGTTCCTGGGGCTCATATACCCCAGGAACAACTGACATGTTCTTTAGAAAAATTAAACATCAGTTTGACATATGGTTCCCAGGGACCATGAGCTTCCAAGTCTATTCATGGAGTCTCTACTAAGTCATAGGCTCCATACTTAAAAAATACATAGATAAAAAATAAATAAAAAACCTGCCCCAAACAATCCATGCTAGTACTTGGCTAAAATACCACAAAATAAGCTTTGTACAAATCTGTTTTCTTCTGCTAGCTATATCCTAGTTATTACCCTTTCACTTCTCAATACTTAACTCTAATTCCTCTAAAAAGGTGGGTACCCAGGAAATGCAAGTGGGCATGGTGGGCTTAAGTGGGTCTTCCTGAGACCAAAAGAAAAAGAAAACAGACCCCAAGTGAAGAAAGGGGATTTTCTACAGATACAAAATGAAGAATATCATCTGCACCCCATGAATCTGCCCTATGTTTCCGATTTGCTTCAATGCACATGATCCAGATAAATGAAGTATTCCAATAAAATGTTCAAAGAACTCCAAGGGAGAAAAACTCAGTGCTTATCCAATAATTCAGATGCAAAACTAAAGGATATATTTAAAAATACTAGTACTACAGACTGAGAATCCTATATCCAAAATGTTTCAGACCAAAAGTGCTGTAGATTTCATCTACCTGATGACTTTATATCCATGCTCAGGTGCCAAGGATCTCAGAAAGGAACCAGCTGTGATTAGTAATAATTAGATATATAGAGATTAGAGACACATGTGCAAACATCTAAACTCAGTTGCATTAAAAATGAGTTTTTCTGTATGAAACAGTATATTTTAAAATGAATGGAGATCTTTTTTAAAGATTTTAAATTTCATTCAGTTTTATGTCTTATAAGGTTTAT
>NW_008350329.1:855076-873360 GCF_000622305.1 Nannospalax galili
TAAAGGAGAGACTCTAGATGGGCTGACTAGACTCCAGTGGATGAACTTTCATTGAGGGTACACATACTTGATTCGATAGGTCTTAACATATATGACAGAATACATGCAATCTGGTGGCGTAGGATATATGGATGGGTGGATGGGGGAGATTTTTAAAAATTATTAAGATCATTTGTATGAAATTCACAAAAATTCAATAAAAATAGACACTGAAAAAAAAGGTGTTGCAGATTTCAGATGGTTTTACATTTTGTAATAATCGCCCATATATAATTACATAACTTAAGGGTGGAACCAAAAGTTCATCTATACCTTATACATATATCTTGAATGTATTCTGACAATACTTTGGTATGCATTTGACTACTACTTGTCACATGAGGGCAGATGTAGAATTTTCCATTTTGTAGTATAATATCAATTCTCAAAAAGTTTTAGACTTTGGAATATTTCTGGTTTAGTATTTTCAGATAAGAATGTTAAACATATACTGGTCCAACAGCTTAATGCTGGTGAATGAAAATGTCTTATCCTCTTCTTGAGGTTATGTTTCTATGAAGACTGTATGTCGTCACACTGTTCAATTTACTCACCTCTACTTTCTGCCGTAGCTGAAGCAACCTTAAATGTTTCCTTTCACTGATTATGGAGATCCTTAAAGTTAAGATCTCTGCTCAGACCTCACTTTTAAGCCAAAACAGTAACTAGGATTTCAAGTGGTAGCTCATGCAATTGAGCAGTCACAGGCCTGGGTCTACTAAAGAGAAGCTGAGCTCCAGTTTGCTCCACGGTAAATGAATAAAGGGATATATAGACCAACAGCCAGTTCATGGTGCTTCCTGGTTAACCAGTCAAGGCTGAGAAATTTGTCTTCCCTTTCACAGGTGCCTAATTCCACCAGTGCTTGCATTTCAGTAAGATAACTCTCTTTGTTTCCATGAAAAAGGATGAGATAAAAATGAAGCTATGCAAAGATTAGGAGGCCAAAGGAAAAAATCAATACAAGTGCTAAGGGAGGCAACAGGGAAGTATCATGACCCACAAAAGCAATTGACCTCCCTTATAGACTCTGGTAATGAGGCACTCAGATTCTCAGTGAACGTAAAAGACAGCAAACAGGTCCCAGGCTTCAGAGGGGTTGACTCTAACAAGAACTACAAGCAGACATGAATGCATCTCTTACTGACACTCAAGATAGAGTCATCCTTCCAAAGCCACAGGCCCAATCCCCAAGATGCTAAGATCCTCAGAAGCTCACACCCCCTATATAAAATAGTACAGAACTTCCATAGAATGTACACATATCTTCCTGTATACTTTAACTCATCTCTAGATGGCTAAAATACCTAAACATACTTTAAATGCTAACTATACTTTTTTTTTGTCTTTTTGAGACAGGGTCTCTCTGTAGCCCCAGGTGTCCTGGAACTCACTATGTAGACCAGGCTGGTCTCGAACTCATGAAGATCTGCCTGCCTCTGCCTCCCAAGGCTAACTGTACTTTTTAGAGGATGATAACAAGGAACAAAAGGGGGATCTGTACATGTATGGAACACAGGCTGTTTTTAAAACACATTTTCTGTTTTCTATCTGTGGTTGGCTGACCATAGATGTGGTATCCATGGATATGGAGGGCCAACTGTACTTTAAATATGGGATTTTGTTGCTAGGCCCAAAGGCTAGTCACAAAAGCCTAAAGACAATTGGATAATATATTATTTTGGAAAAAGGCATAAACCATTCTCTAAATATTTGCTATTTTAGATAACTAAAAGGAAAGTTCTCAATGGATGACATCAGTGTTGGACAAGCTCAAAATATGTGAGGACAGGGAAGCAGAGAGGAACTGTTATACTTCTGCAGTCTTGAGGTATGTACACTAAGTCCTATCTTCACTGGTATGCCAGGAAGTCTCCAGAAAGAAATTCTACATACTAGGGAGAAACTTTCAACTTTTTCTCAAAAGACACCATTAAAATCCTCCACTTCAGGCTGTTAAAGGCACTTAGGGCCTAGCCTGAGGATCTAAGTTCAATCCCTGGGATCTACATAGTGGGAGGAGAGAGCGGACTCCTGAGGGTTGTCCTCTCTCTCTCTCTCTCTCTCTCTCTCTCTCTCTCTCACACACACACACACACACACACACACACACACAAATAAATGTAATGAAATCTCCACCTCGATTCACAAAACTCATCTAGGAAAGATGATTATCTTCCAAAGATGCTGCATCTACTAAGCAGTCATCTTCCTATTCCTCATCAGATAGCAAGGCTCTGCCATCCCATAAGAACAGACAGTGGTAGATAGACTGCAGCAGTGATTCAGCTTTTCATTGTCCTGACTGACCCCTTAGCAGCCTGACTGCCAAGTGCCAGCTCTACTCTACCCCATTTATAACGCCAATATGTGGAGTGGGGGACTAACATGCAGCTGTCATGAGGCATGGTAAAGGAAAGAAGGGAAAGACGAAATGACATAAATGACTACGTGTCATAAACATTGCCAAATGTTTATTCTTTGCTTTTTGTCAAAAGACAGCAACATGGTCTTTCTGCCTATTTAAGCTGGATGTCTACCTTCTTCAGAAACAGTGAAATGGCTAGAGGATACCAAGGATAAGTTTCCCGGATCCTGAAGTATCCAGGAGCCTCTGATTGGGCTGTTGTTTGGTGGTACGGCCCCGCTACTCTAAGGGCAGCTTAAAAAGATATGGAGACACTGTGAGAGTTGCCCATCAGGACCCTGTGCCTCACCAGCCTCTGACACTTGGACTGAAACATGCCCAGAACTTGCTGCTGTGCTGATCTCAGTGCTTAAGGACCCACAGCTTTTACCCAACATCTGCTTTAAAGGACCTTAGATTATGCAACACGAGATTCCACATTCCTTGTGAGAACATTCCACATGAAGCAGTACAGAGAAGGAGCTGAATCTGAGTATCTGGATGGCCAGTGCTCTACATAGGCAACCTTGCCTTACCACATGAAAGGAAAGGCAAAGAAATGAGCAGAGCAGCACAAGGACCGTTTATCAGTTTCCAAACAGTTGACACCCTGCTGTGAGCTCCACCAAGGGGTACAACTTGTTATCAACATTATGGGGAGTAACCGTTGAAAACGGAGATGAGAAGAACGGAAGAAAGGAAAAGAGAAGGGAGTAAGATACAGAAGAGGGAAAGAAGGGAGGGAATCTCATAAAGAAACCAAGAGGACAAAAGGATGATATCTTAGTAGGTGATTTTTAACATCTGCAAATTACTAGCAGGAGCACAGGAAAAGGAAGACCACGATATCCAGGCAGCAGGGCCATAAGCTAGGTGCAGGATGCAGAGGTTTACCCTCTTGTTTTACTTACCCCAAAGCCACTGGAGAGGTGCTTTCAGGAACATGTGGTCAAGTGCTGAGCCATGGGATAAGCAGACACATCAAGAAGATGTCTGGTCACACAATGCCTCAGAGACTATGGTCAAGAGACTGGGCTGCCTAGGAACCCTGCATCTTGGAGCTGACTGGCACTTCACTCACCAGCACATTCCAGGTGGTTCTAATGGAGAGTCCCCATGTGCTCTGCCTCAGGCCATCTCTTCAGACTGGGAAATGATGCCATACCAAGTCTTCCCTCACTTCAAACCAAGTCACATAAACACAATAAACTCTTCCTTCTATAAGTTACCTTGCTCATGGAATCTTAGCACAGCTACAGAAAAGCATAACTAATGCATGTGCTCACTGGTGCAATCATTGCATAATTGTTATGGGGGTAACTGAGATTTCTGGCTGCATTTGAGACTTGCCCCACTGGAGGGAAATCCTGCCTAGAACCATAAACCTTGTCAAAATCTGGGAAGGGCCCAAGCTCTATGTCAAACTGTCTTCTAAATATTTATATCCACTGATTATTATTCTATTCAGCCTTGATCAGAGAAGTTTAGTTCCATAGTGGGCAGCAGTAAAGGAAGAAATTTACAATAGTTCAAAGTGACCGGAATAAGAGATTGTTAAGTGCTCAGCCCTAAACAGGACATTTACATCGCCCCCTTCAAGGCTTTGGGAACATCCAGAAGAGGGCGTGAAAAGAATGTAAGAGCTGGAGGATGAGGCATGCTATGAAATGCTGTCCTATAGCCATGCATGCTATTGCTCTCATTAACTCGCAGCAGCAGTGGTTATGTACCTGAGACTACCTGCACAAGACTGGGCCTGTCAAAATCCACCATGGCTGAAGGAGGGGCTCACGAGGCGCCATCCCTCTCTGAGGAGTTATAAGCAGTTAGTGGGTGCTGAGGGAAAGGGTCTACATTCCACAGGTATAGCCTCTTAGCTCAAGTAAATAATCTCCTACCCATGTTCATGCATGAAACCATAATTAAATACACAAAAAAGACATAAAAGTGAGGACAAAGACCTGTTGAAAAAAAGAAGGGGTTTGTAGGAGTGGGAGGGGGAGAAAAGGATAATGAGGGGTGAATATAATCAAAATAGCATAAATATATGAATTAAATTATGAAAGGATACATTTTTTAGAAAAAAATCGGTCTTTTTTTTAAAGATTAGGTTGCTCAATAAGACCTCCAAATGAAACCAGAAAAGACGGCCAAACCAAGAGATGTGCAAATCATAACAAAGAAACACAAGAAACATGAAAAGCAAGGTACCATGATTTCCCAAAGGGAATCTCCTCACTGCTAAACTCAAACTTACTGAAACAGGTGAAATGTCAACTGAAGATTTCAAAAGTTTGCTGGTAAAAATTATTAAGACCTGAAGATGAATGAAACACATAGATGAATTCAATCTAAGATCTCAGGAGTTAAGTCAGTTACACAGAGGTAAAAGCCAGAAAAATGGGTGAGAAAATCAGCAACACATAGGAAAAACTGAGATCCTCGGGAAAGAGAACAAATACAAAATTTGGAAATTGAAAACTTAAGAATAAAATAAAACATAGCGAAGAGCACAGCTAATAGGTTTGACCAAGCTTAAGAAAATATTGGGGATGGAGAACAAAGTGGATTAAATAGAACATTCAAACACTGATAAGGAAAAATAAATAAATGAGCATAATAATACTCAGGAACTCTGAAATACAATCAAGAGACAAAACACAAGAACCCATGGGGCACAAGGAGCTAAGAGAAAACTAATGAAATTATAGCTAAAATAATCTAGCTTTGTATCTCTGTTCTAATAATGACTCTTGTGTACCTAAAGGAACAGACTTGCCTCCCTTACTGTCTCAGTGTCACTAGATTGGGAGAAACCCGCTGGGTATACACCAAGTGACAGTTCCCCCAGCTCAGTCACTGTGAAGAGCAGCTGCTTCAAACAGAAGACATGCAGCACTTTTGTCAAGTACCAGAGGGCACATACTCACAGCTTTGCCAGCCACAAAGCCCCTGTCTATCACAACTGCCAACCGTGTATACCAGTGTGCACACATGAGTGTGGTTGTGCCCGAATTCCCACTGGTGTCATCCGCCAAACCCATCTGAAGGCTTTCTCTCATGCCCCACTCAACTGCATTCTTGTTCTAGCATGGGTGATGGCAGCCCTGGGCACACTGCCCTCATGTTCCCAATTGCCCCAGGTGATGACATTCAACAGCATTTACCCTATGAGGCAGGAAGGAGTGGATGTAGGAAGAGCTGGCATGGCCTCACAGCAGTAGTCAACATGTGTGACTGTTTCCTCTACAACGAAACTAAGCCTTCATGGTGCACATGGTTACAAACCTAACACATCTTCCCTCAGCCATTGAAGGAGAGGTTTTGGAGAAAGTGGATGACCTCACGCTCGGTTGTCCCTATCAAAGTAGAAGCGGGAAATCCAAGAGAAGGACCACACAATGGCATTGATGTGGAACACACAATCCTTTCAGGTTTGTCACCAACAAGGATGGAAAACAATCCCCTGGAGGAAATCCTTTATATGCAAGGATTTAAGAGACTTCAAGAAGGAAGACAGTTTCTATCTCTACACTTTACACTTTATTTGTCCAGCTCTGACATGTGACCGCCATCACTGGACTCTTTTGAACTTTAAAAAAAAAAAAAAATCACAGTTCTGGTTGGATCTCAAGGAAAAAGGGAGCTCATGCTCTGGCACAGCTAGGGCTGCCACCAGCTGTTGTCAACTGTCCATGATCACCCTCAACTTTCAGAGGTTTTCTAGACAACATTTGGGTAGCTTAAAGTCAACTAAGTGTTTATACCTGTGAGTTATGATCTTGACTGAATCTGTAATTAACTGAAATGTAAAGAACTTTCTTGATCACATTATTTGAAGCTGGAAGATCCACCCTAGATGTGAGTGAGCAGCACCATATAAAAGGACATGGCATAGCCAGGTGTGGTGAATCTCAGTACTCAGGTGGCAGAGGCATACAGATCTCTATGCGATTGAGGTCAGCCTGATCTACAGTCCGTTCTGGGGGCTACAGGGAGACCATGTCTCAAAACGACAAAGGGGAGCAGGTATGGCGGGGGGAGCTTTTGCTTTCTGGCTGCTTGCCTTCTCTCTCGCTGGCAACTTTATCTTGTTGCTGTGAACTCTTGCCGATATTAGAAGCAACTTCTTCAGGTTCCAACATACATTGAAGAGCAGCAATCTCCAGGAATTCTCAAGACCTTCAGCACCAGACTGGGCCTGCTGAGACATCCAGTCTCACAAGCTGAGCAACTACTGAATTCTCAGCCTCTCCAATGTGGCTCAGCTGTGGCTGGACTGCTCAGACCTATCCTATAAGCCAATCTAATAAATTTCTTTTAACACTAAGTTTTATATATCTGTTATACATATCATGTTATCATTTCTCTTCCTTTAGAGAACCCTGACTAATACAATACCCTTCAAAGCAACAAAGCTGTATAATGAAGGCTCTCTGTCCCCATCCCAGAGAGAGGGTGTTTGGACTATTGTCAGCCCAGCAGAGCTCTGGAAGAGGACCTGAATGGTAGTGAATACTAGTTATAAACTGGGAAACAGCCTGACTTTGCCAAAGTCAAAAGAAAAATGTACAGCAAAAAGGAGGGCAGGACAGTTATCCCAGATCAAGACTTCAACACCTAGGGGAGAAAAGGCCCTCTCATTCCCCACACCCAAAGGCGTTAATTTGAGACGCAGGTACACCAAAAAACATGTAGAATCACTGTGCCGGGGGAAGGGAACAGTTAAGAAGTAAACACATGTCAATTTCATGACATTGAAATAAATCTTACTCTATTTATCAGATGTTAAGTGCATTCTTTCATTCATACTTGGTCCAACCACAAATAGTTGGTAACACACCAGAAAGATCATGAAAACCACATTGCCGTGGGAAGCAGGGTAATTACTGAGTTGTTTATCCCTTACTCTGGGCTGCTGAGTGCATCAGCACTGTGCTATGGTTTATGTACCAGGGGTTGTGAGTTCCCCAAGCTTAAGACTTTAGTTCTTGGTGAATCTACTAAGCTCTAGCCTACCCTTAGATAGTTTTAAGCATTCATTCACTTAGAATTTCCTTTCTTCCAACACTGTAATCATCTGTCTAATTAGAGAAAAAAGCCACATGATTGCCTTATAGTCAACATACCAAAAATAGCTCTGATGAGCCAAAACTCCCAGGTGAGCTCCTTTTGGAACCTCTGGCCCTTTTTGCTGTATCCTGTGATTCCCACCCAGTGTTTATGAACAAACAGGGGCTGTCAATATGAACTCCAGCCTCCTATCTCAAGGGCCTGTACTCAAGCCCAGTGTTAACACTATAAACATTTACTTAGATGAGAGAATTTCCCTCCAAATTAAATCAATTACATCAATCCCTGGGCCAGGGTGACAATTTCAGCCATTCTAAAAGCAGCTCCTTCATCACTTTATGGAAGAGGAGGCTTGTCTAGGGGTTGTCTACAGTATCTCACTCTTGATATCAAGGTATCAACATACAGAAGGACACATATTTTCCCCTGTTGAATGGCTGGGGACCCATAAGCAGTAAGAAAAGGGAGAATCCCTAGCTTTGTGGGTGCTTATCTCTCACCAAATCCTTGCTGTCAACACACACACACACACACACACACACACACACACACACACACACTGGCACCTTGCAGGAATTTTAACAGCCCCAATGAGGTGTTCCATCCATATTCTCATCTCCTCCTCAATGAGGCTTCCTAGGAAGGACAGCTTTATCACAAACCAGGAAAGAAGCTTACTCAGGAGTGCCCTTGGTGTTTCTAGAGTCCCAGTAGAGCCAAAGAACTGATGGAAGAAAAACAAGCAAAACAAGCAGGTGCACTGCCTCCACCCATCTCTGCCAGCCAGCATAATTTCTGAATCAACATCCACAAAATCCAACCTTCTGGCTATTGAGAACATGCCCAAAGAGAGGATGGAGAGAGGCGGTTCTTATAGACACTGTCTACACATCAGACACCTGGTGATGCCTGCAATATGAGCCCTCTGCTCCCCAAAGGAATCACACTCCCTTTAGACAGAGAAGAGAGGAGGCACAGGAGGCTGCACCTCTTTCAAGGATACACAACAGGTAGTTAGGACAGAGAAGCCTGCACAGGCCTCACTGGCTCCACCACTTCTTCCTACCAACTGAGCACTGCAGGCTTGTGCCTGACTCAGAAGAGGAGACGCAAGAACCATCATACTGGTTTGTCTGTGATTTCATGCACAGAGGCTAAGGGGTACATCAGGAATCCTCACATCGAGCTCTACATTTTACAGAGGCTTCAGAGACCCAAGGTAGGGACCACTTTAACTATAGGTTAGGCCCCACAGATGCTCAGGAAGTTCCACATCTCCCAGAAGCTCCAGCAGTTGAAGAAGATCTGGGGGCAGACTAGTCCTCAACCAGAGTAAGCCTTGTTGGTGCCTGGGAGGTCCACATCTTGCAGCAGCTTCACAGGGAGCTGAGGACCCAGAATGGAAATGGAATTTAACTCCAGGTTAGGCCCTCACCTCACGTGTGTGAGGAGTTCCACATCTCCCAACAGCTCTAGCAGTAGGTGAGGAACTACAGTGGGAACCAGATCTGTCTGGGTAAGACCCACAGGCAGGTAGAGAGCTCTACAACTCAGAAGGAAAGCTGCAGACCCAGGTAAGAAACACTCACTGACATAGGAAATGCCTGACCCTCAGAGGAAGATTAAAGATAGGGCCTCCTACCTAAACACCAGGCCCAAGAGAGAAAGGACACCCCAACCCTCCTAGGACATACTTCCATTGAACACTGCAAAGCCACCCCTGAAAGAGAAAAGGGGGAATAGAACTGCAAAAATAAAAATACAAAAGAAAGAAAAACTTAATCGATGAACTAAACCCAGATGTGCAAGTCCCAGTGCAGAAAAAGAAACAACATGAAAAACCAAGACAATATGTCTCCTCCATAAATCACTAATCTCATAATAGTGGCACCTAATTAAAAATAACTTGGATGACAGAGTATATGGGTTCCAGTGGTGGGGGTGGGGGGGCTATGGGAGAATGCTGGCTATGGGAGAATGCTGGTAGAGACAGGGGTATAAAAATTATTAAGACTGTTTGAGATATTCTGTAGAAAATACACACAAATTCAATAAAATTAAAATAAAACAACAAAAAAATAACTTGGAAGAGCTACAAGACAAAGAATTACAAAAAAAATGATAAGTATTTCAAACCATTCAAACAAGGAAAGAAGATGTGAATATACTCCAAGGAAACAAAAACTAAGGGGTGAGTGACGAAGGCAATACAAAACAATTGATAAACACATTCCAAAGTTACAGGATAAAAAATTAACACACAAAAATCGGGAGCCTTCCTACATACCAACGAAAAACATACCATGAAAGAAACCACAGAAGAAATCCCATTCATAAAAACCTGGGGAAAATTCTTGGAATTAATCTAATAAAGGAAATGAAAGCCTTGTACAACAATGACTATAAGACTGAAGAAAAAAACTGAAGAAGATACCAGATGATGGAAAGATTTCCCATGCACATGGACTGGTAAAATTAATACTGTGAAAATGGCCATTCTAACAAAACAATCTACAGATTAAATGCAATTTCCATCAAAATGTCAATGCAATTCCTCATAGAAATTGAAAAACATATCCTAAAATTCACATGGAAGCACAGAAGACCCCAGACAGCCAAAATAATCCTGAAAAATAAAAATACTGATAGAGATATTACCATAGTTTACTTCAAGTTATACTACAGAGACATAGGAGTAAAAACCACGTGGTACCAGCACAAAAACAATGTAAATAGAACTGAGGATCCAAACATAAATTGAAATACTTACAGCCATCTAGTTTTTGAAAAGAGGCCAAAATCATACACTGGATAAAAGAGAACATCTTAAACAAACGATGTTGGAAAAATTAGATATCTACATGTAGAAGAATGAAACTTCATCCTATGTGTGGAGGTTCCTCAGAATACTAGAAATAGATCTACCATATGACCCAACTATACCACTCTTGGGCATAGACTCCCAAAGGATTCTAATTTCCTGCAATAGAGACACGAATTCATCCATGGTCACAGCTGCTCTATTTATAAACATCTAGGACATGGAAACTGCCTAGATGTTTATCAACTGATGAATGGATAATGAAAATGTGGCACCTATATACAATGGAATTTTATTCAGCTATAAAGAGAAATTAAAAAATGAAATCTTAAGGTAGATGGATGAAGTTGGAAAACATTAGGTAAGGTAACCCAGATCCAGAAAGTCCCATATTCTCACTCATATGTGGGTCTGAGCATCAAATCCTTAGACCGGTGTGTTTAATTTGGAATACCGGTAGAATCCAAGAAGCTAAAAAGGGATCATTGGTGAGAAAAAGGAAGAAAGATCTTAAGGGAGGGTGGACAGAACACATGTGATCTAAAAGGAAAAGGGGGAATAATGGGGAGGGAGGTTTAAGTGGGGAGAGGGATGGGTGTATAGGGCAGAAGAGGGGGTCAAGGGAGAGAGAACTAACTCTAAGGATGTTTGAAAAACCCATATGGAAACCTATTATTTTTTTTAAATATTTCATTATTTTTATTTTTTTATGTGTATGTGTTATGCCTGCATGTAGGTAAGTGCACCCATGTTGTGCAATGCCTACAGAGGACAGAAGAGGCTGTTGGATCCCCTGGAACTGTAGTTACAGACAGTTGTTAGCTGCCATGTGGGTGCTGGGATTTGAACCAGGTCTTCTACAAGAACAGTCAGTGTTCTTAACTGCTAAGCCATCTCTCCAGCCCCTGGAAACCTACTATTTTATAAGCTTCACACACACACACACACACACACATATACACACACATATGTATATATGTATATACATATACATACATGTATATATGTATACACACACATATATATATAATATATGCACTTAGTTGGAGTTACCTTACACAGAGAATTATGCTCATCCAAGAAGCCATAGGTTGTCAAATTAAAAAGCCAGTACCAGATATGATCCCATCTGACACTGAAGTTGTTGGTCAGAGGTGTCCCAGAGATTCATAAAACAAAACAGACTATTGCCATTGCTCTTGGTTGCCCACCAGAAGTTGATGGTAAGACACTGTTGTTAAGACAACACACACATTCATCACAGGACATGGAGTAATGACCAGGAAGCTTCCACCCTGATGGATAGCTCTCATAGTACTGGAAGATACTATGCAGACTAGTGGGAGGAAAAATCATCAACAGTCTTACCCAGTTGTGAATTCTGTGAACTGCAATAATGACAAACATGACAAAATATGTCCATGCCACAACAGTCTTGGGGATAACAACTACTTTCTGGTTGAATTTAAGTTCTGCTCTACAGGAGGAAACACATGCCTGGTACTTGCTAAGAACCCACAGTTAGGGAGCTCACAGGCCCCAGGGGTAACCCTACTACTATTATTTTACTAAATGGACATAGTATCAAACCGTTCTCTAAATTCATCTCTCTCTATCCATAGATTCGTGAAGTGATGACAGTTAATGCAAAACTCACAACTGGTCAAAGTGCAGTGAATAATTGACTGTGGAGTACTCAGCCACACATGGGACAATTATATCACACCCCTTCCCCAAAGCTCAGAAAGCATCATAGAAGAGCTGGCAGGAAGACGGTAAAAGCCAGAGGTTGGGGCGAACTGGAGCAAAACAGTGTTCAAGACATGATAGGAACACTGTACTCTTAAACTCATAGTAGCTGTGGTTACCTGCATAAGATCAAGTCAGTCAACATTCTAGCATGGAGAGGGAAGGGGCTCATGAGCCCCTACCCCTAATTGAGGATCTATAGACAATTGATGGCTTCTAGGAAAGGGAGCATCATTAATATGCGGCTCCAGTAAGTCAACCATGCTCCAGGAGATGGCTGCATACCCCGGATCATATGGACAGCACAAACTGGAGTCAATGGTTTATAACATTTTTTTAAAGGACACGAAATTAGGCAGAAGGGAGATGGATAGATCTGGGAGGAGTTAAATGTAGGCGTTGGGGTGAAAATGATCAAAATACAGTGTATAAAAATTCTCAAATTAGGCCAGGCATGGTGGCACACACCTTTAATCCCAGCACTCAGGAGGCAGAGGCAGGCGGATCTCTGTGAGTTCAAGGCCAGCCTGGTCTACATAGTGAGCTCCAGGACAGCTGGGGCTATAAGGAGACCCTGTCTCAAAAAGACCAAAAAAAATCTCAAATTAATAAAAGTTATTTATTTTTTAAAAGAGGAAAAAAGAATCACCACATAACTTCCAAGTGAACAGCTCCTTTTGTACTCATGAGTGCCCAAGACTCTATCCTTCTCCAACTTCATATCCTTCACATCTAAGTCAGAGCCCAGGGAGCCCAGACCTCTTCAGACCCTTTCCTGCATCCCCTCAATCAAATCTCTGGACTGGGGCTCTCTTTGCCTCTTACCTCCTAGCACCTGGACATCTACTAAGGTGACAAGCTACAATCCTGAAACTCCATCTAGCACTGCCCAGTGTATCCACATCTCAGCTCAGCCCAGGGGTACAGTTCACACACACCCACCTCCAGGCTCTAACTATGGCTTCCATAGTGGGAGAGCACAATCCTTGTAGTTGGAGACTTAGGTTTAAACTAGATCCACCATATTTGAATTCTGAGACCCAAAGAGGCTCATTTTTCCCCATCTAGGAAATAAGGCTCACAAACATGTTTACCTCATAGTTATTTCGAAGATTACACATCACACTGCACCAGAAGTACTGATAAAAGAGTCCAACCACACAGGTATTCATTCAACACAAAGTTCTCTCTGTGAAAAAAAAAACCTTCTGCCGAGTCCCAATCTGCCATCCAACAATGCCACTTATTCTTTTCTGAAGGCAAAAGCTTGTATCCACCAGGTGCTTTGATTCCATCACTACCTTTTGTGCTGCCTCTGTCTTAGAGACACATCTTCATCTTTCTCACTCCACAAAGTGCAAGGTGTCCCCAGGAAGCCTCTCTAGCCTGTCTCTGGGTCACAACCATGTACTTCCCTGTCGCTGCCTAGTCAGTCTGTTCAGCAGCTGTCAACTGGTCTGACTGTTCACCCTAAGCTCTCAGAGGACAGGAATGTGGTTTCTAGAACATTGCATAGCATCCATGAGGCTTTGTGTTTACATGACAACTGGCCAAAGGAGGTCCTGGCATATGTGGAACACTCTGTGTTTGTAAGTCAACTCATGATATCATACAGAACTGAGTTTCTTATTGACATTCTACTGAATGTCATTATAAGCTACAAATTATGAATAGGATTCCCATGCTAACAAGAAAACCTAGGTAAAACAAGTTGATTCTTCACCTTCTAAAATCCACATTAATAAAAAGAGTTGCACACTGAAGAAATGCCCTGGCCTCCAACCCTTATAGTTCCCACACCCCTTCTGCATATATGCCTCATTACCCTAGGGTCACAGAGGACAGGCACACCTCCTCTGCAGGAGAAACTGAGGTACTGCAATGGTCCTGAAGGAAAAGGTGAATGGGTCCTATGTCAGGAAATCTCCCTACCCCTGGAGGACTAGCCACTCAGATTAGAGCCCAGTCTAACTGGCTTAGGCTAGCTCTGACCCATGCAACTGAGTGACAGCCAGCTTATGTGTTATAAGGATTAACAGAGATTTTCATGAACAAAATACGCAAGCACAGCCAGCTCAGAGTAAGCTCTCGGTAATATTAGCCTGTTACAGAAAAGATAGCAATGAAGAGAGCAGGACCAAGACCCATATAAAAGTCTTTAGCCAATAACATAATCCCCTTTGATAACAGCACAACACTTAGAAATCAGATCAAAAGGTCTCCTCCCAACAAAACATCCTGGGGTGCCATAAAGCCTTCCAAGCTTAACAAAGAGACTCCCAGGCCAGAAGATAGATAGATCTTTTGAAGCACAAGCAAGCTAGAGTCCTATGTAATCTGTGTGCAGCTTCAGGGAGAATAAACTTTACTAGCCTTTACATGGCAGTTCTTAAGTAAGAGATAGTACTGGAACTGGAAAGAAAATATTAAGGTCCTCCATTAGCCTCTGAGGATAAAATCTCATACTGATCCTTGGCAGTGGCTCTGCTGAGCTGGCTTCGCCATCACATCCAGGAAGCATGGCCTGCACTTCCACCCCCAAAAGCAGCCCTTCAGGGAATTTGTTTAAAACTATACATCCATCCACACGTCTTCCTTCTCCACTGAAGCACTCAAAGGTCAAAGACAAACACCAAGAGGATACTGCCTTCCACAGCAAGATGGTATCCAGGACAGAAAGCATCCCCAGCCCAGCAGGGGAAGGTGTGAGGGCAGAAGAAACACAAAGCACAAGGAAAGAACCTGACATGTTGAAGGGCCCAGAAGCCAATCTCAGTCCTTCATTAATCATGTTGTAATTTCATTCCTCACCCAGGGCTGAGTTCACAGAAGTAACAAGCCAAATCCAACTTGCTAAGGTGGACTGCAAAGCAGAGTGTAGAAACCGGAAGGCAGCTAGCAGGGATGATCCTGAGCTGCTTCAGCAATCTTTTCTATCACTGTGACAAAAACTAAACTTGGATGCTTATCAAGAAAAGAGGTATAGTCAGGCTTATGTTTCTGGTCTAAGATGGATGGGACACAGGATGTGTGTGTGTGTGTGTGCATGCATGTGTATGCATATGTATGTGTGAGTTTGTGTGTGTTCTGGACACTTTTCTTCTTATAAAGCTATCAAAATTCAAACTTTGTGGACTCTATCTGATGATTTTATTGAATCCTAATCATTTCATAAAGGCCATACTGACAAACACCATGTCAGATTTAATTTTCACCCTCTTAACAGGAGATTATAGTTCAACACATGAGGCTTTGGGGGACACACTCAAACCACATCCAAATTAGCAAGCCTTAACCTAATCCAATATATTTGTTATAGTAAATAAAACAAGCTTAGAAAAACCACCAACAAATTCAATTCATGACAGTTAAAGCTTTGGCATTTCAAATAAGGCGCATTACTTCTCCTGCGTCACTGCATTTACATTATTTATACACAGAGCACACACAGTAATGAATGCTAACGGTGTTCTTTAGCTCTGAAGTTCCCCAGAAGCCACAGGAATGTTCCCATGAAGCAAAGTCAAGATTCAGGATGAAGTCATGGGTCAAACACTATGGAAATTAAGTTATAAATAGAAAAAAAAGTGTCATCAAAGCAAAGATACAACCCTAAAACTCAATAACTTAAAAAGTAAAGCCTTGTAGGCCGCACGGCCTGCCAGCCTCTTTGCTGGATGCCTGGGCTGACCTCTTTGCCCTGGGGCCACCACTGCTTCCTGATCCCTTGCATCCAGACAGAAGCAGTTTCTTCTCGAGGGCTCCAGGAGACCTCTGTACCTGGTCCCACCCTCAGTGCCCACTGCTACCCTGGGCCTGCACTACACGCCGGCCTCTCAGGCCTCTCTCCCAGGTTAAATCAATCATGCCCTCTGCACCTTGACTCCCCCAGCCTCATTCACCCTTCCATCTCCCCTGCCCATCTCTCCTCCTAGCCTGGGTCCTGTCCCATTCCTTGTCTTGGCACCCCAGACACCAGGGGAACCACCAATGCTTCCCCTAGAGATAATGCAGGACATGTAACTCAAAAGAATAATTATGAACATGATAAAATAATTCAGTGAATTTAAAGAATACACAAACCAAAGAACTGAAAGAAGATAGGGATAAACTTCTGAATGAATTCAGAAAAGAGCTAGAAATATTGAAAACTACTCAGGCTGAAAAGAAGAAGGAAGTGAAACACTCAGTAAGCCAATTAGAAACAACAGGAGAAAGCCTCACCAATAGGATGAATGAGATGGAAAACAGAGTATCAAGACTGGAAGATAAAGTGGACGAACTAGACCACTCAAGCAAGATTATGAAAAAGTTAAGAAAGCACAAGAATGGAATATGCAGGAATTGTGTGACACCATAAAAAGACCAAACATATGAATCATAGGCAGACAGGAAGGAGAAGAATCCCAAGATAATGGCATGGGCTAGATCCTCAACAGAATCGTAGAAGAAAATTTCCCAAAATAAAAGAAAGGCATGCCCATACAAATAGAAGAAGTACATAGAACACCAAACAGACAGGACAAGAAAAGAAACTCTCCACAGCACATCGTAGTAAAAACACTAAACATACAGAAAAATGAGAAAATACTGAAAGCTGCAAAAAAGAAACAAGTCACATATAAAGGAAAACCCATTAGGATTGCAGCTGACTTTTCAATGCAAACTATGAAAGCCAGAAGAACCTGGACCAAAGTACTCCCAGTTTTCAATGACCACAGATACCAACACCAATTACTATACGCAGCCAAAATGTCTACCATAGTTGAAGGGGAAAGAAAAATTGGCCATGACATAAATAGACTGAAGGAGTTCATGTCCACAAAATCAGCCCTTCAGAGAGTTCTGGAAGCAATACAAAGATCTGAAGAAAGGAATGACTATACCCAAGGGGTTGAGGAAAGAAATTCAATGAAGGTATAACTATGGAAAAGTACAGCTATATCAACAATGTAAACAGAAATAAAAATTACAGGATTCAATACACATCTTTCATTAATAACTTTAAATATTAATGGACTGAACTCCCCAGTCAAAAGACAAAGACTAGGTGAATGGATTAAGAAACAAAATCCATCTTTTTGTTGTCTGCAAGAAACTCCTATCACTTTCAAGGATAGGCACTATCTTAAGGTGAACGGATGGAAAAAAAAAAAATACCAAGCAAATGGCACTAAGAAAAAAGCAGGCATAGCAATAATATCTGACAAAATAGACTTTAAACTGAAACTAACCAGAAAAGACAAAGAGGGCTATTTCATTTTGATCAAAAGAACAATCAAGAAGATATTACAATCATGAACATATATTCACCAAACTCTTGTACACCCAACTTCATAAAAATACTACAGGACTTTAAGACCCAGATTAATCCCAACTCATTAATAGTAGGGTACTTCAATGCCCCACTGTCTCCATTGATAGGTCCACAGGGCAGAGAATTAACAGAGTGACATCTGAATTAAATACCATATATCAAAAATAAATACCATATATCAAAAGGACCTAACAGACATCTACCGAGTATTCCACCCAAGCACCAAAGGACATATTTTCTATTCAGCACTCCATAGAACCTTCTCCAAAATCGAACATATACTGGGGCACAAAACAAACCTCAACAAATACAAAAAGATTGAAATAATTCCATGCATTCTAGCAATAAAGCTTACAATCAAGGGCACTGGAAGAAGCCCTAGTCACAACATGAACACATGGAGATTAAACAACACACTCCTGAATGATGAATGAGTCAAAAGAGAAATAAAGAAAGAAATAAAAGTATTCCTGGTACTAAATAAAAAGGACAATACAACACAACAAAACCTCTGGGACACACTGAAAGCTGTCCTTACAGGGAAGTTTATAGCTCTAAGTGCCTACATCAAAAAATCAGAAAGAACACAAATAAATGACTTAACATTGCAAATCAAGACACTTGAAAAGCAACGACAAATGAAACCCAAGCCCATCAGACAAGAACAAATAACAAAAATCAGGGCAGAAATTAATGAAATCAAAACAAAGAAAATAATACAAAGAATCAATGAAGCCAAGAGCTGGTTCTTTGAAAAGATATATAAGATTGACAGACCGCTAGTCCAGTTAACCAAAAGAAAGAAAGAGCACCTCCAAATCAACAAAATCAGAGATGAAAGGGGAAACATCACAGCAGACACCAGAAAGATACAGAAC
>NW_008350329.1:873707-875736 GCF_000622305.1 Nannospalax galili
ACTCTAATACCAAAGCCAGGTAAAGATACAACCAAAAAAGAAAACTACAGACCCATATCCTTAATGAACATAGATGCAAAAATTCTAAACAAAACACTTGCAAACCACATACAGGCACACATCAGAAGATAATTCACCACGATCAAGTAGGCTTTATCCCAGAGATTCAGGGATGGTTCAATATATGCAAGTCAATAAGCATGATTAATCATATAAACGGACTCAAAGACAAAAATCACATGTGTCATCTCAATAGATGCAGAAAAGGCTTTTGACAAAATTCAGCATGCATTTGTGTTCAAAGTCCTAGAGGGAATTGGACTGGAGGGAACATACCGCAACATAATTAAAGCCATATATAACAAACCCAAAGCCAACATCATTGTAAAGGGAGCAAAACTGGAAGCATTCACATTGAAATCAGGAACCAGACAAGGCTGGCCACTATCTCCACTTCTCTTTAACATACTGCTTGAAACTCTTGCAATAGCAATAAGACAAGAGCAGGAAATTAAAGGACAAATAATTGGAAAAGAAGAGATCAAATCCCTTTTTGCAGATAATATGATATTATATCTAAGAGATGCCAAAAATTCCACCAGAAAACTCCTAGAAATTAACATATTCAGTAAAGTGGTAAATTATAAAATTAAACTACAACAGTTTATAACCTTTCTATATACCACACCAAAAAGACTCATCCTACTGCAGAGACACTTCTACATCGCACATGGAAACACTCACTGTCACAATAGCTGCAAATAAATAAATAAATAAAATGTCTTGGAATAAACTTGACCAAAGACATTAAAGACCTCTACAATGACAATTTTAAATCTTTAAAGAAGAGATTGAGGAAGACATCAGAAGATGGAAGGACCTCCCATTCTCATGGATTAGAAGAATTAATATTGTGAAAATGACCATCCTACCAAAAGCCATTTATAGATTCAATGCAATGCCAATCAAAATCCCCATGACATTTTTCTCAGAATTGGAAAAAAATCCTAAGATTCATATGGAAGCACAAAAAACCTCGCGTAACCAAAGCAACCCTGAGCACTAAGAGCAGTGCCGGGGGGAATTACTATACCAGAGTCTCAGCTGTATTACAGAGCTATAGCCATAAAAACAACATGGTACTGGCACAAAAATAGACCCATAGACCAATGGAACAAAATTGAAGATCCAAATATGAGTACATTCAATTTCAGCCACATGATATTTGACAAAGGGACCAAAAACATTCAACTGGAGGAAAGACAGCATGTTCAGCAAATGGTGCTGGCAAAACTGGATCTCCACCTGTAGAAGAATAAAACTAAACCGCTATCTTTCACCTTAAACAAAAGTCCATTCCAAATGGATCAACAACCTCAATGTAAAGCCTAAAACTCTGAAACTGTTAGAAGAAAACATTGGCAAAAACCTACAAGATATAGGTGTAGGAAAGGATTTTCCAAACCTTACATCAATTTCTCAAGAAACAAGGTCAAGAACCAACAAATGGGACCTCATTAGACTAAAAAGCTTCTGTACATCAAAGGAGGCAAGCAGGGACATGAAAAGAAAACTCACAGAATGGAAGAAAATCTTCACCAGCGACACATCTGACAGAGGTTTAATATCCGGAATATATAAAGAACTCAAAAAACAGAGAATCAAGACAAGAAGTAACCCAATTAAAAGATGGGCTAAGGAGCTAAACAGAGAGTTCTCAAAAGAAGAAGATGTCTAAGAAGCATCTTAAAAGATGTTCATCATCACTAATAATTAGGGAAATGCAAATTAAAACCACTTTAAGATTTCATCTTACCCCAGTCAGACTGGTTAAGATCAAGAGAACAAATGATACCAAATGTTGGAGATGATGTGGGTAAGGGGAACACTCATCCACTGCTGGTGGGGCTGCAAACTTGTCCAACCCAATGGAAAGCAGTGTGGAGAACTCTGAAAAAACTACAAATGAACCTACCAGTTGACCTAGTTATACCACTCCTTGGCATATACCCAAAGAACTCATCTTATT
>NW_008350329.1:876082-901787 GCF_000622305.1 Nannospalax galili
AGAACCTGAAAGAGAAGAACATCAGGAAACAGGTCTTAATAAGGGAAATATGGATAAAAATTGGGTTACTTTAAAGTAGGGGGAGGGACGGGAATATAAAGGACCTAGGGGATAAAGGAAAAGAAGGAGTTCAAAAGAGGTAGGACCATAGGAGAAGGTATTATTAAGGGAGAGAGGGGGAAAATGGGGGGACCTTAATTGGGGAAACCATGATGGAGGGGTTAGACAATGTGAGAGATAAATAAGGCCTAGCTAGTTTTAAAACCAGAGGGAACCATATTATTCCTACAATCTACTGACAAATTATACATAAAAGATCAAGAATAATATCTCTAGATAAGGTTTATTTGAGAACAATTGGTCTTTGCCCAAGATTTATCTACATGGCACACAGTAATTAAAAGTACCAGACTGGTGGAACTAACCTTCTTGGATGTTTAAGAGACATACTTTGAGGCCTAGACCAGTTTGGTAAGAGGGACATAAAGGACAGTTTTGGCTCCTTGCCCTCCTAGGTCGACTAGTTCCAGGAACTATAAGCCTCTCCCAAAATGTCCTGTAATTGTGGTGGGTCACCAGTCTCCTTGATCAAGGAGGCTGAGGAGACCCCACAAGATGGACTTGAACCAGTGTCCAGTCTACAAAGGGGAGGGTCAACACAGAGAAATCATTTCCTCCATACTTCCAAGCAAAGCCAGCCATGGTCGAGCAGGACCTTTGACTTTTCTTCACATAGATGGAACTGGTAAAAGAAAGGAGCCAGGGGCTCCTCCCAAGCCCATGTGACCCCTGAGAAACAGATCCTCACATGACTTTAAGAGTAAAAATAAATTGGTTTATCTAGGCCAACTGTATGGTCTTAAACACCCAAAAGGAAAGTATAACCAAAGATTAAAGGGGCCAATATTATTTTTTAAGACTCCATATGCATAGCCAAAGGCTACATAACAAGCAACAATTCCAGATAGAAGATACCTTCTTTTGAGTTGTTGGCCAGGGTGGCCCAAAGGACTCCCAGCATAAAACTGGGAAAATAAACAGCAGACCCCAATCTTCTCTAAAGGAATATTGACAAGCGATTGCTGCTAGATGAGGAACAGCTGACCTTCCTAAAACAAAGACCTCTAGATAGGCTGACTAGATTCACCAGATGGACAAGTAGTGGGGAACAGCTGGGACTGCCAACAACACAGCAAAGAGTAGCAGGGATAACAGAGTATAAGGGCTCTAATGGGGGGAGGGAGGCTACGGGAGGGTGCCATCTGGGAAGTGGGTGTATAGTTGAATAAGATGGTTTGAGATGTTCTGTGTGATTTACACACAAAAAAAAATCAACAAACTAAAGAAATGTATTATATTTGAGGAGGAAGCATAAAAATTTATGTCATGTTAATTAGTAGAGGTGATAAACATTACCATTGAAATCTACCCGATGACTTTATAGACATACACAGGCACCAAGGATCTGAGTGCAACTGATTATGACTAGTAATAATCAGATACAAACAGATTAGAGACGCATGCACTAACATGTCAGTGTTAGTAGCAAAAACAATGAGTCTTTCTGTAAGAAGCACTGTATTTTAAAATGAAGTGGAGATCTTTTTTAAAGGTCAAATACTCATCAAATTTTATGTCTTACAGGGCTTATACTGTATTCAATATTGTATAACTGTATTAATTCAACAGCAAACCTAAAAATTTTATAGCCACTTTTGAAAGAGATGTATTCTTGCTCTGGAGTGTGTTACTGAGAATGTTAAAGCTGTAATGAGATGCTTCTTCTAATCATGTGGTTATTAAATTTAAAATGAAAAATAAATTCAGGCTATTGTCTGAGTATTATTGGTCACTTTTAGTTTTGCAGTGCAACTCAAGGAAGCCGAGTGTAGTGATTTGGAAAATTCAGTTTATATCCATGTTCAGATGCCAAGGAGCTCAGAAAGTAACCGACCATGACTAATATTAATCTGATATACAGAGATTAGAAACGCATGTGCAAACATCTTAATTTCAATTGCATTAAAAATGAAGTTTTCTCTATGAAACTCTGTATTTTAATAATGAAATGGAGATCTTTCTTAAAGGTTAAAACCTCATTTAATTTTATGTCTTATAGGGTTTATACTGAATACTATATTTTATAACTGTATTAATTCAACTCTAAACCTAAAAATTTACAGCCAATTTTGAAAGAGATGTATCTTAGCTCTGGAAATTGTTATTGAGTCTGTCAGTGCTGCTAGAGTTAATTACCAATTCACATGAGTTTAGAAAGGGTGCCATGTTTAAGGCAGGATTTCGGACACCTAGCCCTCTTCAAATGCCACCCAAGTATATTTTATAACTGTATTAATTCAACTCTAAACCTAAAAATTTACAGCCAATTTTGAAAGAGATGTATCTTAGCTCTGGAAATTGTTATTGAGTCTGTCAGTGCTGCTAGAGTTAATTACCAATTCACATGAGTTTAGAAAGGGTGCCATGTTTAAGGCAGGATTTCGGACACCTAGCCCTCTTCAAATGCCACCCAAGGAAGCTGGAGCCAGCCCTTCTCCTAAAGAATTTAGTTAGGGCAATCCATAGCTATTGAAGAACAGGGAGCTCAGAAACCTAAATGCATAGGTTAGCATCACTGCCTGCTGTAGTGACTAACAGTAACAGCTAAAACAGAAAGACGTAAACCTTCTTTAGGATAGAGCCCACTGCCCTAACTGAGCAAAACATCCATTCTCTAAGACTTCTAAGAGAGAACCCAGACTCGCACCACCCCCAACACACACACATCAGCCCATACTGGCCCTATCCAAACCCTAGCCCCATGATTGATACACCTGGAAGCCAGGAGGATCAGGACTACTGGCTCTAGCTGGGCTTCAGACCATGGCATAGGTACAATTCTAATATAAAGCCCTGGCTTCCGCATAGATAAAGAATATAAACCAACTGATCTCCTGAGACAGTCTTTGAGGCCCTGCCACTCAGAAAGGGTGGGGTGCCAATCCCAGGAGCACACTCGGCAACACCTCTGCTCTTCAATATAATACAATGCTGGGGGAGGCTCTGAGCCACTTGTCCTGCAGCTTTCCCAAAGCCACAAAAGCAGGAAGCATAAAGGACTCCTTCCCCAGTCCCCTCTGTTTCCTAACTTCTGTCCCATCTAGTCTCCCAAGTAAGAAGAAAAGGCATTAAGTGGATCCCAGACACCACAAAAACCCACATACAGCAATGCTTTGAACCTTAACTGAGATAAGATGAATGTTCTAGAAGCAGGCACACTGAGAGTGTCCTCATTTCAATGCACCAACTCAAAATGTTCAAGGCTGCAGGCATGCATTCTCCAACTAGTCACTGACCAGGCTAATGTATACTGAATGTGTGTAGTTTAATGCTAGATGGTCACACTACCAAGTTCTTCCAAACTCAGAACCTGCATCTCATGTGCTATAAATGATACAGTAGGTGGTCACTGCTAATGTCCCAGAGCACTGAGAAACAGGTGGATAAGAATTAAGGAATCATGTCTGCAGGAAACCCTGCCTATCAAGATGTAGGAGCTTGACACAGACTTGAGCCAACGCACCTGAGTCCAACTCAGACAAACTATACAACTGAAAAAGGATAGTCCTGGGGGGCAACCAAGGTTCATACCTAATGTGTGAGAAATAAATCAATTTGGGTGATTTTATTGCCTTCTATGACAAGCCCACCCACAGCCACAGCTCACAGATAGACACGCCTGCTGGTACAGTCTCTGCAGCACGTGAGTCTCACGGTCATCCATCACCTGGGCTCCATATAGCAAGTGCTTCATCTACTCAGGACCTTAATATTTTTCCTGACAAATGTTCTTTCTTTTTAAACCTTCGTTACTTCCATTTTAATGCCACCAACCTGTCTAAATTTGGGGTAACAACAGAACTCCTTTTCAAACCACAACAAAATTATAATTTCTTTAAAAAAAATCACTAAGAGAGTGGGAGGGTATAACTTTAGCTTTTTCTCAGTAACAGGTTCTCCCCATGTTACTATGAAGGAAGAATTCAGTGTCTTTGATCTGAAATGAATGGATGTGCCCCTGTGACCTCACGCCCACCAGGTTCAGAACTAACACGGAGGTTCAGGCACTAGCCCTGGGCTACCATTAGCTCCAGCTGCAACATCCCACTCTGGGGAAGGAAAAGGCTTATCACACTGGCCTCGTCTTGTCTTTACAGCCTGTCATCTGTCTGTAGATTAGGTCCACTCTGCCTGTCAAAATACATTTCCTTTCTAGACATGTTGATGTTTACCTATGGTCCAAGCATCCTTGAGGCTGAGAGAGGAGGACCATTTGAGCCCAAGAGTGAGAGACCAGCCTAGACAATATGGTTAAGACCTTGTCACAAAATAACAGAGGTAGGACTAGGATATGGTGAGTATTAGAACACTGCGTCGTGTGCATGAGGCCCTGTGTTCCATCCCCACCATGGCAAAGGTTTTTTATTAAATGCTTCCAAGAGTTCCTGTTCAGCTACATCACAGCGTCAATGCCAAGTCCTCAACACCACTTTTACCAAAGAGTCATCCCAGAGCCCAAAGCTTTAGCAGCCTGCCAAGTGTCACTGTCTGAGAGAAGAGAAGAGAGGAACAAGAGCCATCATCAAGTCTAAAAGACAGGTGATATTTATTTCAAGACAGAACTGTGAGGCAGCTATACGGGAGACAAGCTGGGCACTCCAGCGCCAGGAAGGGGACACTCCAGGACCTCCTCCCTGCCCACACTGGACTCTGTTCATTAAATTTTCAATGATGAGCTGAAACAATGGAACTCTCTTTATTGAATACTGCCATTGAAAAAATATGATAATCACTTTCACCTTAAATATAAATCCGATACTACACACTGTAAATAATAAAAGGCAAAAATACAATTACCACACAGTGAACTTTCAAATGCTCAATTGTTTCCAGTAAATTAGCTTTCATTCCAATCTCTGCAATACCATCATAGACATACCAGTCACCCAGAATGAGGTTATTATATACTTGATCTTGAGGCATGAGCCCAAAATTATTTGCCCAATTCACTATGCATGTCAGTTAACAAAATCACTATATGAAAGACATGCCAAGTGAACTATGGAAAGTGCAGGTCATCTCACCACATTCTCCAAGACTGCAAAGACAACACATAAAGACAATAAGCAGGTATCACTGCAAGCTGTCATGTCACAATAACACTTAAAGTGGAAAGAGCTAAGCCATGTTTAGGGCAGAGCCAGCTGCCCAAACCGGTGAAATATCCACCTCCCATAACAATGAATATCAACTGTCGCCTCAGAAAGCAGACAGCTAGGTAACAGCTTTGTACCACTTATTTCTAAGACAATGAGAAATATTCCTAAGAAGGAATGAGAATTTGGAGGCTGAATTTCATTCCCTCCAAAAAGAAGCTAGGCAAAAACAAAATTAGACTTAATGCCCACTCAGGCCTCCGGGAATAGACTGCTGCCCAGATTTGTCAGAGCAATCACAACTTCCCACAGAGAAATTCAAATAATCAGCTGGGTATGAAAGCTATGCTTTCTCTGGTTTTAGACAAATTTCTCAGCATGTGTTTTATAAACCCTCCAGGCTGATATTACAATAAGTTCAACCCAAAATTCCTGCAGTCTTTCTCAGATTCTATCATGATGACAATTCAAAAATCAGAGGAAATTTCACACTGCTGCCTACAAACCCTGTGAAAGTACATTATGCAGGTACAGGTCTATCCAAGTCTTCAAAGTAATGGTCTCATCAGAACTTTATTATGATATGTAACACAATCTGATTTGTCAGGCTACACTGTCCTGTTGGCTTGGTGTTACTACTGAGTCCTGGAAAGGGGGCGTGTCTACAGAGAGGTATGTATAAGTGTGAAACCCACCCCAGGCTTGAGAATTAGCAAGGAAGAAAGGCTGTAAAAAAATACCTTCATAACTTTATGCAGTAATTTAATACAATGTTATGAGATTTGGGGCTCAGTGGATGAAATAAAACATTATTAAAATTAATTTCGTGCTTATTTTTACCTTTTGTATGTCAATACTAAAAAAATTCAAAGGACTTGCATAACTGTAATCCTATTCTATCAGAATTAAAACCATTAAAAGATGATTTACTTGAACACCTGCTAAACCATTAGGTTTTTGTAAATGTTTTCAAAGCATGTAGGCCAGATTTCCAGAGGAAAAAAAATTATCCATTCAGTCTGTCTCCATGGCCACAAATGTTGAGCTCTACAAACATCTGGGCTGATTTTAGGCCAAAGGGAAAGAAGCCCAGATGGCAAAGAGAAGTATCTAGGCTAGAAAGCTTCAAACACTCTGGGATCATGAGCTGTGTAAATCAAGAGTTCATCAAGAAAATACAAAAACTCAAGGACCACTTGCCCCTGAATACAGAGGTATTCTCTTGGTTTCTACACAATGACATTGTATTAATTGAAAATTATACCTGTGAGGATGAACAACCTTCATCAGTATTTCAGGCATGGAAAGGTACAATCTTACTTCTATTCCTTTATCAATCAATAGCTTGGAGTAAGCAGTTTCTTTACATACACACACATACACATACACACACATGCACACACACACACACACACACACACACACCTCCTACAAAATTCTCCCACTTACTTGTACTTACCTTTTTTATTTTACTTTCATACTGTGGTGAAGGATAGCATGAAATATTTCCATTTACCTCCAACCTGGGCAGAGGTAATACATGAGCTATGAGAGATCAGAACTACATGCTAACCCCAACTCAAACATTGGCTTTCTAATCTGAGAAATGAGGATCAAGGCACAAGCCCCACAAGCAATGTAGAGCCAGAACAAAAGCTAGTCAGTGTGGCTCTGGTGCCACTCCACTGTCCAAGGTCATGACCAACCAAGCAACTTCTCCAAGCCTCACTTTCATCATCTGCAAAACTGGAGTGATCATAGTACCTATACCACGGAGTTATTAGAAGGTCTATATGAATTAATTCGTTGAAATCTTGGGGGGGGCTGTTTTTCTACAGAATTACTTTTTAAATGAAGAAATGAACAAAACAGTGTATGGTTCATAAATAAAATGGGTTCACCAAACTTCAAGTTAAAGACTGAAATGTCTGGAGTGATGCAAAGGTTTGGATGTAGTTTGTCCTAAAAGGTTTGTGTAATGTAATGCATTAGGAGATAATGGAACCTCTGCCAGGTGAGTGCAATGGGAGGAAATGGAGTCTTAGGGCATCACCCTGAGGGGAACCAATGCTCATCTCACTGGGATAAGTCAGGTCTCTGGTGACTAGATCAGTTACCATAAGGGCTACCGAATGTATGTAGCCTCTTCTGCACCAGATGGCTCCCCACTTTCACAAGAGCTCCTGGTGTTTGATATAACCTGACATATTATAATACAGCAAATGCAACCATATCATCTTCAACTCCCCAGCCTCTAGAACTCTGAGATAAATGAGCCTCTTTTCTTTATAAAGTCCTTATAGGTGTTTTGTCATAATGACATAAACAGGCTAGAACATCTGGTCTTGCATCACTTGTCCCAGTTGTCCTCCCTTGTGGTCGTCTATCACTTCATTTTGGCTCCCCAATGTCCCCAAGCTCTTCAGGACTCTAGGCCTCTGTGCCTGCTGTTCCCTCCACTGGAACACTCTGTTATTCCCTCATCATATGGTTAAATCTTACTCATCTTTAGGTGTATATCTGGATTAGTTTTCACAACCCCTTATATTTCTCTACAAATAGGAAATGAGCTTCCAGAAGGCTTCCCCTTTCACACTGACTTTCCCCTGCCTCCTAAAGTTCAGATCAGTCTTCTTGGCTCTGTGTTAACACCATCTAGAATCTCTGTATACCCAATACCAGATTACACTTGTCCAGTCACCTGAGACCCTGGCTAGGAAAGGTGTAGTGTTTAAGGAAACGCTCAGGAGAATCACATACAGTCCAACACAATGCCCAACAGCCTCAATCTGTTTAAAAGATGGCTTTGACCTTTGGTAATAGTTTATCATCAGGGTCCACTTGACTAGATTTAGAATTACCATGGAAACACACCTCTAGGTATGTTTATAGGGATGTTTCCAGAAAGATTAACTGGGGAGGGAAGACCTACCCTGAACATAGGTGGTACCACCCCATGGGGTCCTAGACCAAATAAAAAAGGGCAAGTGAGCAGAGTAGCAGAAATCATCTCCCTCTGCTTCCTGCCTGTGGATGCAATGTGATCAGCCACCTCACACCCATCACCACGTTTTCCCTACCAGAGGGACTATACCTCAAACTGTGAGCCAGAATAAACCCTCCTCTCTTTAAGTCACTTTTGGCATCTATGTTGTCACAGCAATGAGAAAAGTAACAGTGAAAATCAGTAGCAGGAGTAGTGCTGTTGCTATGAGAAGCCCGACATGTGGTTCTTAGGCCTTTAGAAATCATCTGCAGGAAGACTGTGGAAGAGTTTGTAGCTGTGGAGGCCTAGATGCTGTAAGCAGAGCTCAATGGACAATTTTGGTGGGAATTTGAAAGACGATCAGAAATCATCTGCAGAAGGAACATGGAAGGGTTTGTAGCTGTGGAGGCCTAGATGCTATATGCAGAGCTCAATGGGCAATTCTGGTGGGGATTTGAAAGAAGATCAGAATTCTCAGAGAAAAGAGGTGGGTGAAGGCCTAGCTCTGAGGTCCCAGGGAGGACAAGGAATCTACTGGGCTCTCAACTACAGCCAGCCATGCCATATTCTGGCAAATAGTCTGGCTTCATTTTGCCCATGCCCTAAGAGTTTGAATTGTAAAATGATGGATTTGTTTGCCAGAGGCAATTTCAAAAAAAAAAAAAAAAAAGGATGGCATTCAGGCTGTCATGGTTACTATTCACTGCTCTTATCCAGATCTACAGTCAGAGAGAGCAGTAAGTACAAAAGAAAGATACGAAAAATACGCAGTTTGGTGAGGAAAGGAACCTGATGAGTTCAATGTTGCAGACAAGGTGGATGTGAAAGCAGCTGTAACTGTTGACGGCATCAGCACCATTAAAGAGAAACTAGGCTCTGCACTGTGACAGTAGGAAAGGTACCCAAAGAACAAGACCCCACCCACATAAGGCTCCGACTTGTGAAAATTCAAATTAATGTGAAAGGAGAGAGTCTAAACCCACAGTGTGAAGGGATCTGGGCTGGAAAACAATTACCTAGGAGAGTAGATCCATCTCAAGTGTGATCCAAGGAAGCCAAGTTACAATTTCAGCTGGTACCAGAACTTGGCAGCACCATCTGCATAGTACTAGTTTTAATGATATAAAAGATTCAAAAATGAAGGGGTTATAGAGGCAAAAGTCAAGTTCCAGAACACTCCTGAGGCCAGATGATGTGTAGAAAGATCAGATTCCCTACTGGGAAACCCTAAGAGACCACTGCTCAAAGCTGGGAAGATGAAGACTAAGCCTCGGTGAAAACCCCAGGATGCTGGAGATGCCAGAGCCATGGGATGCCCACTGAGGGCACAGAGAAGAGCTAGCCCAAAAGAGAGTCCAGAAATATGATATATAGTAAGCAGAGCTGAAGAGGCAGGTCTGCCCAAGCCCATTACAGCTCAGATACTGGACACAGAGCTACAGGATTTGATGTTTGCCCTACTGGGCTTTGGTCTTGCTTTGGTCTAATCTTTCCTTGCTGTGCCCTCATTTCTCCCACTTGTTTTTTAAAAGGCTCACAGTTTAGAAACTGCCTTATATCTCAGAAGATACTTTGTTCTTTTGAACAGTGTTTGGACTGTTAATGTCTATGGAGACTTGAAGCTAGAATGAGTGCATTTTGTATTATGAGGTGGTCATGAACCTATGGGGGTTAGAGGTAGACTGTTGTGGTTTGAATGTGAAATGCCCCCCATTATCTTATTGTGATGGTTTTAATGAAAATGTCCCCCATAGGCTCCAAGTATTTGGACATTTTGTCCCCATATGTGGTGCAGTTTGGGGAGGTTTTAGAAGATGTGGCTATCCTGGAGGAAGCACATCACTGAGGGTGGGCTTAGAGAGTTCTTAAGCCTTGCTGGATCTCCAGTTGCTCTCTTGTTTCCTGTGCCTGCTGGAAGATGTACAGCTTAAATTCCACTGCTCCTCTTCCAGCCACCTCTGCTGCCATGCCTCCCTGCCAAAACAGACTGTAATTCCCCTGGAACTGTAAGCTCAACTAAACTCTTCCTTTTATAAATTGCTTTGGTCAGTGTTTGTATCACAGCAACAGAAAAGTGACTAATACAGTAATATAGTTGAATGCTTGGTCTCTAGCTGATGTTGTTACTATAGAAGGTTGAGGAACCTTTAGGAGGTGGAGCCTCACTGGAAGAAGTGGGTCACTGAGGGCAAGCCTTCAGGTTTTATGACTTGGATTCACTTCCGCTTTTCTGCTTCCTGACTTGAACCAAACATGATTAGCCTTCTCATGTGCCTACCTCTGCACCTTCTCCATCATAATGGATTGTAGCTCCTTAAACTGTAAGCCAAAAACAAAAGTCCTTCCTCCCTTAAGCTGCTTAACAGGTACTTGGTCACAGTAATAAAAAAAGTAACTAACAAACCTTCTAATAGATTAAAATGATAGCAAAAAGAACTCTCTCTGTTATTGTGTAATCTAAAATTAAATCCAGTTAGAGCACAAAAAGCAAATGCATTGTGAAACGCCTCCATTACATCTACTTTTTTTTGTTTTATTTTTGGTTTGGTTTTGTTGTTGTTTTGTTTGTTTTGTTTTGATTTTTGATGGGGGAGTGTTGAGATAAGGTCTCACTATGTAATCTTGGCTTCCCTGGAACTTGCTATGTAGACCAGGCTGGCCTCAACCACATAGAGATCCACCTGTCTCTGCCACATGGATGCTGGGACTAAAGATATATGCCACCACACCCAGCTTACAACTAGCTTTTTGACTGCCATTTTAGTCAGTTTCTTGATAGAACTCAGATTCCAATTAAAGGGTAAGTTCCATATGGACAAATTCTATCTTAAACTCTGCAATGGCTCACAAAGCTGAATGAACACTTATAGGATGACTCCCTCACCTCCTCCCACTGGACCACGAGTGGCAGGTCATAGACAAAGTGTACATTCTGTAAAGACTCACACATGGGCTGTCCTGATACTTGCTAGATGAGAAAGTGAACTCCTCTCAAGAAGGAGGCACTTCTGGAGGGCACATATTTGAAGCCATTCATCTATTTGGAAGCCTTTGAGATGAAAGCGTTTAGAAGTGCAAATGACTATCAATATGAATATTAAAGGAAGGTTATTAATAACTGAAGTTGTGTACCAGACACTTGACTCTTGATTAAACAGAGTGGGACTCAAGCCAAACCAAAGGCTTCTCAGCTCTGAGACAATGAATCTACTAGAGTCCAAGTCACAAGAGAACAGAGACTGTTCCAAGTGTCTGACTAGAAAAGTGTGATAAAATAAGGTCACCAGAGGCCTACATAGCCCTGCTCTGATCATCATGAGGCAGAACTCTACTGCTGCTCTTCCCCAGAGTCCCCCAGTACTGTATCTGGACCACGTAAGGCACTGGACCTAAGTTTCTGAATAAGATAGGGATCAATGCGCACATGAGAGAGGGGAGGGAGGAATTTGGAGTTGAAGCAGGAAGTGCAAACAGGGAAATAAATTTCTGTGTTAGCCTGGGTTCTGCCTACTCCACAAAGAGTCAATTATAGGACTTCTTTTTCTGTTAAAACTGCAAATCAGAGCTGCTCCACTAGCTGTGGATTCATCTAAAATATTTTTAACTGCTGTGGTTGCTCTCATTACAATTATCTGAGACTGAAATGAACAGCAGCTGTCCTGCCAGCCTGTCTATGACCAAGTCTTATAACTCTGAGACTAAACACACTAGGCTATGCTCTGCCTCTTCAATTGTGAACATAACGTACTTGGCAGTATTTGAAACGATCTCTTTCATAGTTTTAAACTATATGACTTCTGCCTGACTAATGCTATTTCTTATTATACATAATCAAGTATTTTATTGTGATCTAATGGGATCTATTACTCATTAAAATGGCACCGGTCGATAATAATATTCCCCAGAGCAAATTACTCAACCCTGCTTTCAGTCCTAAGCAGCAGCAGTTTGCACATGCAGCTGTACACAGTTGGAGCTATCACATCTTGTCAATTTTCTCAAAAAAACAAAAACTGTTATCAAGAAACCCTATCACAGCTCGCAAGGGGCTCTTGACAGTGACCCTAACAGTGGCTATGGTATGTTGTGACCTCAAATCAAGTGTGGTTCACAGGTTCCTCTGGATCCAGCACATGCTCTGCACAGGCTTCAGACAGGATGAAGTGGATCTCCTTGTCAGTCAGCATTTCCAAGTCCCACAGCAAGCAGGTGGAAGAGCTAGGGCTCTACCCTCAGTGACAATACTACCCCCAACACACAAGACATGCACAAAAGGAGCTGCGGAGGACAGAGTAGATGGCTCGGCCATAGGGCCTTTCCATCTAGCTTGGATCTCACATTTACACACAGCAACCCACCTAGACCAACTTGTCTTATATGCAAACCTATTTTGAGGGACTGAGTGACCTTAAGCAAACCTGAAGGTCAGCAGAAATCATCTAGTCCCTAAAACTTTCATTCAAAGATATGCATTGTCAAGTCTATTAATAACTATATACACACAGTTTTTTTTTAATTTCTGTTTCTCATTTTTGTTAGTTCTTTGAGATATTCATACAATGTATTTTGATGTTTTGGTTGTTGGCCTTAGCCTTTAATGGTCAAGCTATCTCTCCAGCCCATACAATGTATTTTGGTCATATTCACCCCCTCCCCCAACTCTTCCCATGCCCAACCCCTTTCCTACCAAACTTTGTGTTTCCTTTTTTTTTTTAAATCCATCGAGTCCAATTTGTGCTGCCCATATACTTGGATGTGTGGCCAATCCACCGGAATATGGTTGACCAACTAGGGGCCAGACCCTTAAAGAAAACTGACTCTCCTTCTCCTAGCAGCGATCAGTTGCCAATAACTCCTCAGCTAGGGGTGGGACATCATGCCCACATCCCCTCTCCATGCTGGGGTTTTGTCTGACTTGAGGTCTTGTGCATGCTGTCACAACTGCTGAGTCCAGCATTGGAACCTGACCCGTTTATCATTCACTCCATCACTAATACATATAAACACTGTTTAATTCATAAGTATACTTGTAAATGTATATATATACAAAGATATATACATATTGATATATATTAGTGATGGGGTGAAAAATAAATGGGTCATTTTACCTAAACAATTTATTTGTTTCCAAATATTTCTAAGAGAAATTCAAATTACTACACCAAGTACCATAAAACCTAGAAGCAAAGAAAAATACTAGAAGGGCCACTTGACAGACAATGGACAAATAAATCATTTTTGAGGGAAGAGTGAGAATCAATAGGAAGTGATGAGACCTTGAATTGCCCCTCCTGAATTATTGATAAGGCATCTTTTTTGGACCATTTGCAGTACTATGTTTAGCATTCCATTTAGTGCTGCAAAATAATTCACTCAACTGTTGGCTTCTCATCATATCTATCTACCAAGTAACAGAAAGCATAGACAAACACAGACCTACTATTCTTTGGTGTACAGACAGTTCCTGCATTACTATCCAAGAGCTACTCTTCATTCAGTCCTAGCAATCGAAAGGCTGTCTGTCAACATGCAGACCTAACACCACCGACCAGAGTGCAGAACTCCTCGGCCTGCCTCTGGTAGACAAACCAGCACCATCTCCCTAAATTTCCTTCCTTTTAGAGAACCTTTTGAGAACATCTCACAGCTTTAATTTCAAGAAACAACCATTTCCAGGGCTGGAGAGACAGACACACTCATACACATAAAATAAAAATAATAAATGAATTTTTTTTAAAAAAAAGCATTCCATCTACTTCCTCTAGGCACCTCCATGGAGTTCCTAGCCACTAACCTGTCTTAAGGGACAAAGAGACTCACTCTGGGTCTCTGAGGAGGAAAAAGGTATCCTTAGGAGACAGGAAGGAAAAGAACCTGTTTGGACAATGAGGTCCTTTGCTGAGAGGTCATAGTGTAGCAGGTAGGTGTTGGGAAGGAAGGTAATGAGAAGACAGTGAAAACCAAACACTCAAGCTGATAAAGGCTCAGGGGAGGTTGACAGGGTGTCAGGAGAGAAGTGGGTAGGACAGGCAGGGGCAGGGGGGGCAGTAGAGAATGGGAAAGGAACGAAGAGCCAGAAAGAACATACAGGAAAGAAAGGGGAACAAAAAAAGAAAAGAAAAGGAGTGGGGCAAAAAGAGGAAACTAGGGAGTGGGGGAGAAGAGGAAAGCCGAAGACAGAAAAGGGAGGGGAAGGAAATCCATAATTTGGAGGAGGAAGAATTGCAAAAAGTAACACAGATGAAGTTCTTATGCCATTCTCCAATGCAGGCCCTCACTCCTTCCTCACAACCCAACTCTGTTGGGGCTTCACCCCTCACAGCAGCCTTGTGCTGAGAGAGGCCAGCCCACCTTGATGTAAACCCCTTGCTCGTGAAGGAACAGCTATATCCCAAAGTGGTCCTAAGGGAGAGTTGTCTACAGAGAAAAAAGACAGAGAAATGACAGATCTTTGTTCTACCATTGGGGAGTCGTACGACCCATGGGCTTGCCCAACACTCTGGATGCCTCTTGGCACAGGACTGATGCAAACACTAAACAAGCAAGCAGTACTGAAGCCGCACTGAGGAGAGACTTACTAACAGTACTTTGCACTTGAAACCCTATCTTTGGTGAGCTGGAAATCCTTCTGCCAGTTTAGCTCAGGGATGTTTCAGGAACCATTACTAATGCCTTTTGCTTGACCCTTAGCCTATTCTAAAGGCAGGCAGAAGCCAGTGTCCAATAAATGTGAGCCACAACCCTAGCAGCCATTATTCCCATACAGTGCGCTCTATACTTACTATGAGAAAGCAAAACACAAGAACATTAACAGTGAAAACAGCTCCCATTGTTTAAGATTATGCTCTTCAGATATACTGAATGTTCCTGTAATCCTAGCTGGAGGATCCTGAGTTTGAGAGCATCTTTGGCTACATATCAAGTTTCAGGCTAGCTTGACCTATATCACAAGACCCTGGAGAGAAGAAAATAGTGAGTGGTTGGTGTATAGCTCAGGGGTACAGCATTTGCCTAGCATTTACTAAGCCCTCAATTCAATCCTCAGCACTACAAAACAAAGCTCTTACCACCTGATCACTATTTCTCACACACTTTTCAAGTATGACATCCTTCAGTCCAGAGTCCTATAGGAACTGGCCACTTTCATCAAGTCCTGCTCTGTAAATAAGGACACTGTAGTCCAGAAGTTCCACCACTACATTCAGTGCCTTACACACATGCAGTGTGAAAACATGGGGTGGGGACTTCCACACCTGCCTGCAGGCTCCACTGTTGTTCCTCCTGTCTGGCTTTTCATCTTGCAGAAGCATCATCACTGACCACTACTATCTAAGGTCTATGAGACCAGCACCTAGACTGACTTCTGTTCCGTGACCCAGGGAGTAGGCTCCATGGACAGTGTGGTCTTGACCCTTATGAATTTACAATCTGCAGGGGAAGAAAAAGTCCAAGACCTGGAAAGTCAGAAGAGAAGCACTGTGAGCATTCGGTTAGAACCCAGAAAGGCAAGGGGAGATATGCAGCAGGTCATTCATCCAAGAGTGAAGGGGCCAGTAAGACAAGGGAGGGAGGATGTGCAGGACCCCAATGTGTAGCCTGGTGAATATGTGTATGGGAGAGGATCAATGCCCAGCCAAGTCACCACAGGCTTCAACACAACACCCGTCAGACAAAGGAAGAAGATCACAGTTCTTCTGGATGCACAGATTCATGGTAAAGTAACAGCCCTGTTGGCAAGAATGAGCACACTAGGAATGGAAGAATGAGCAGGGGTCATGGGACTGTGAGGCAGGTGGAAATGGGACATGGACTCTCAAGCCTGGCATGAAGCCTAACCTAAGAAATGGCCAAGAGGGGCAGTGACAGCCAAAAAGAATTTGAGGACGGTCACTAGTGGTCCCTGGACACAGGTGGAGTGGGCTGAGTATGGTTGAGAGGTACCCGCCAAGATATAGGCCCAGCATTGTCCTATCTCAGAAGAAGTATAGATGTTCACTGTCCATTTGGGAACAAAGACAGAGCTAATGAGGAAAAATTCAAAGGTGACTCCAAGCCCCACTCAACATCAATTCAGATCAGGCTCTCAGGAATCAGCTTTCTGTGGTGAACATCTACAGAGGTCTCCATCTGACCTAGGGCTCCCTAGGTTGTTTGCTTGTGTGTTTTTTGTTTCTTTAAGAATGTTGTACATGCATATAATGTTTTGAGTGAATCCAACCCTTTTCCTCTCCTCCAATTTCCTCCCTATATCCCTTCCACTTTCCCCTCCCAACTTCATGTGTTCTTAAAAAAGCCCCACTGAGTCCACTTAGTGCTACCTGTATGTGCTGGGTGTAGGACCATCCACTGGAGCATGTGCAGCCTCTCAGGGGACACATCCCTAAAGAAATCTGACTCTGCCTCTCCCAGCAGCTGTCTGTTGTCGACCACTTTCTGATTAGATTTTAAGTCTGTGCCACAAGGCAGAACCTATTCCTGGCACCAATGACTGGGCCAAAAACTTATGGCTGACTAGGTCATAGGCCCTATAGGATATAATACTATTATTCTGCCAAATGGATATAGTAATTAACTGCCCCTTAAGTTCTTATCTTTGTATCACACATTAGGGCCTCTCTCAATCCTCATCAGAGAAGCTTCTTTTTACAGTAGATGGTGATTAATATAGAAATGCATAACTGGTCAATGTGCAGAGAAGAAGATACTGTGGAGTGCTCAGCTCTAAAGGAGACATCTAAATCTTCTCCCCAAGGCTCAGGTATCATCACAGAAGAGGAGAGAAAAAGGTAAGAGCCAAAACTAGTACATGTCTGCAGCAAAATAGTATTTGCAGAATGACAGGGAAGGCACACACATGAACTCATAGCAACTGTGACTGCTTGCACAAGATCAAGGCAACCAAAAGCCCAGCATAGACTGGGAAGGGGCTCATGCAGTACCACCCCTAGCTGAGGAACTATAGGCAGCTCATAGCTCCCTGGGTTTCTTACTAGAGGCTGGGCTGGAGTGAAGAACCTGCTGCCCTGTGGTCAGCACTGGATCTACCAAATCTAGAGCTCACCTGTGTGTATCAGTGTTGACCTTAAGCATTCCAGCTCTAGGGACAAAAGAGTTTGAGGGACACCTGGATTATTTCTCATCTTTGCTCCCGTGAACGCGGCCCACTCTTCTGCAGTGTGCTCACTGACTCGGCAAGATCCATGACCTTCACCATTAATCTGTCCATTCCTCCTTTGTCTACAGGTGCTGGGAGAAGTCCTTCATTCCAAACACTGTATCACTGTTCTGCTGTGGTTCAAGTAGTAAGTGCTTCAAGCCATGTGAAGACAGTTCTGATCCAGGTGTGGACCAAGAGCCACAATTGGGGATGAGAAAGACAACAATCAAGACAGTCAACACATATACCACCTCACATGATATTTTTACATTTATTTATTTATTTGTGCGTGTGTATGTGTGTGTGCACATGCATGCAAGCATGTACGTATATGTATGCCATAGTGCAAATGTGGAAGTCAGAGGAGAACATGCAGGAGCTGGCTCTCTCCTTTCCCCATGCAGGGGCCTGCCTGCAAGTCCCCAACATTCAACTAGAATACTTCACACTACCTCTATCCATATAGCAATTATCACCTTGAAAGTGGATAATCTCGAGCATTTCCCTACTTGGCAGAGTGAGTCCCACTTATGTTTAAAGAATGAATGTTTGTCTCTATGATAGTAGCCTCTCCCCACATTTACTGATAAGCTGACAGCACTTCCTTCACTCTGCAACAGTCCACAATTATCTGGAAGGGAAAGCCAACTATCAGAAAATAAATCAATGCTAACACTAATCATGAGGGAAATGCAAATCTAAACCACAGAGATATGACCTCACTTCAGTTATAATGGCTATTATCAATAAATCAGAAGTGCTAGTGAGACTATAGCAAAAAGGGAGCCCTTAGCAAAAAGGGAGCCCTTATGAACTGTTGTGGGAATGTCAAATAGTGCAGCCCTCAGGCTCTTCTTAGAGAATGAAGAGTCTTCACAAAACAGAACTACCATGTATATGACCCAACAACCCTATCTGGGTATATACCAAAAAGACATGAAATCAGTATGTAGACAGGACAATCAGTAGCCCCATGTTTACAGCAGAATCATTTACAGTAGCCAACAAATTGAATCAACTTAGATGCCCATTAAAGTATGGATGGAAAAAGAAAAGAGGTACATAATAATTAACAGAACATTAATTCAGTGATTTTTTTCAAAAAAAAGAATAGTCTTGTCATTTGAGGCAAGTTGGACAAACTCAAAGAACATAATGTTAAATAAAACACAGGCACAGATATACAAATAACAGGAAGATTACTTGTCTAAAAAGTTTATCTCACAGACATTGAGAATATAATGGTGGTTACTAGAAACCAGGAAGAGGTAGGAAGGGTGGAGAGAGGATGGCTAGTTGGCACAAAGTTAGTTAGACAAAAGTGTTCTATTTCACAGTAGAGTGACTATAGTTAATATATTTTATGTTTCAAAATCACTAGAAGAGGTTTTTAAATGTTCTCAGCACAAAGAGATGATGAATTTTTAAGGTGATATTTATGCTAATTACCCTGACTTCATCATCATACAATGTATACATATCAAAACATGACAACATATTCTATAAATAGGCACAATTACTGTGTGTTAATCAAAAACAAGATAAAGAGACGTACTACCCACACTCCTCTTGGCTGAGTTCATAAAGTGACTCCAGAAAATACAGTGAGGCAATGTAACCTCACAGAGGCCATGCTTCCCACAGAAGCCAAGAGTCATTCATTGTACTTACTGCCCAGCTTAGCAGCCTGTGGAGAACTGAGATCTGAGACTTCTAGAAGTCTTGGAAAGGCCTGGTATGTAGGCCCAAAGTCAGTGGAAGTGCACCTATGGAGGCTGTAAAGAAAAGTTAATGGCAGCTTAGCACACCTGAAAAGCCCAGCAGGGAGTTACCTGGGACCCAGCAGGCATGACAGGAGGTCTCCCTGAGTGAGACATGACCCTCTGACCCAGTAGCTGCTCTGAACCCCACTGCTTCCTGCTCCCACCCATTGTTGCTACTGTCAGGAGATTTGCACCTTGGACCTATGAAATGATTAAGTCTTTTCTCAAGCCTCATTGTGATCCCTAAGCATCACCCATCTTTCCTAAGTCTTATACCCTAAATCCACATTAGCCTTTAGGACAGAGAAACATATGGCCAATCAAGCCTCATTTAATCCCTATGAAGATCCTGATAGCTGGAAGGCTAGTGGTCTCAGAAGCAGGCCTTAGACCCAATGCCTGCCCTGGCACTGGGGAAGCTGGACAGGGCCAGGTCAACAGGGCTCCTGACCTTCTCCTCCAGCTCACTGTAGTGGGAAGAGGGAGCTAACATGTGGAAGCTGAGCCATGGGAATATTAGCTGTTGCCTCCTCCCGGGAGCCAGATGCGGCCAACTTTTAAGGGCTAACAAAGCAGTTAACAGAAAAACATTCAACCCACAGAAGGGGTAAGTGAAGAAGGAACACGGCAAACAGCCTGGGGAAGTGAAATGGAACCAAACACACTCGACACAAGCAGAAGAGTCACAAAAGAGGAGTCTTGAACTATCGGGCTGTTCCCAACATTGTCTCCCTTGGATGAAGTCTTACCTGACATTTGGTCACAGAGGGTGTGTCCCAGCACTGATCTCTTACTGCCTACACTCACCCAGATGCCACCAAATGCCCCGGCTATCACAGGAATTTAAGTCCAGTTCATAACAACCCCAGAAGGCTATTGACAACAACAAAGACATTATCTGAAAAACTGATACACAAGGGCTAGCCTTCAGTGCTGATTATCAAAGACGATGCATGGATTAGTTTGGGAACACAAAAGAACTGTTATGGGTAACACCAAACACACTTAACAGACTAGGTATCAACTGTACACAGAAAGAAAAAAAAATCTATTTCCTGTAATACCTAAATTTAGGGAAAAATAAGAAATTGCTCAAGTTTGGGGAAAAAATAAAAATTGCAGAGAGTGAATCTTAAATATTCTTCACACACACACACACACAGACATCACTAGTGGGTGGTAAGATGGCTCAGTGGTACAGGGCACCTGCTGCCAAGACCGACAACCTACATGATGTCTAGAACTGGTATAGTGGAAGGAGAGAGCTGGCTCCTACAAAATAAAAGGAACATCAATATATAAAGACACCACAAGCAGAGCCATGGTTCACAAAAGACAAATGAGGGGTCAGTGGTTGAATGTGGAACTCAGTGGAAGTCTAACTGTACACAACATCCATGAGGACCACCGATACACACCAACCATGAATCTTAGCCATGCATACTAGCATGGCTATCAACTGCAAGTACCAACCAGGTACACCAACCATAAGCATCAACCTTATGCATTGATCATGCACATTAACCAGGAGCATCAACTACAAAAACCAACCATGAGCACCAATCATGTTTGTTAACTTTAAGCATCAACCACATGTTTAAGCATCAACAATCACACATCGCAATCATTAGAGACAACTGCTTTAACGGAATGCTGTTGCAAGCATGCTTGACTACATGCAACGGCACCTCTGGTCAAGGATGGAGAAAACTACATAGACATGGGTGTTGAGGCAGATAAAAGAAACACAGTGTCCCAAACCCCAGACTTGATAAAAAAAAAAAAAAAAAAAAAGAGCACTCTAACCACAGGTTATAAGTTCTGCTTACCTAGTTTCCATCTTAGCAAACAAGTTCTCTGTTTTAAAATTGCATATTATTTTTATGCATGTATTATCTGCATGTACATAAATGTACCCGTTTATGCAATGCCTGCAGAAGTCAGAAGAAAGCATCAAATTCCTCTGGAACTGGAGTTATAGACGGTTGTTGGCCATCACATGGGTTCTGGGAATTGAACCCAGGTCCTCTCCAAGAGCAGCCAGTGCTCTTAACCTCTGAGCCCCATCTCTCCAGCCCACAACTCTATTTCTTTAAAACAGTGATCTGTGGAAACCATCTCCATCTGCCCATGAATGCAAATTTGTGTACATTAAGCAGATGGTATTGTTCTTCAGCCCTGGGCACCTCCTATCCACACAACTCCAGAAACAAATCTGCCAAGGCACTAACGTGCTTGTGGCAGTGGCTGCCCAGAGGCTATGTCCTGACCCATCTCTAAAAGAATCAGTTTAATGTAAAGATGTAATTCCTAAATGGTACTCAAATTTGCTTGCCACTCTGCATCATGAGGAGTATTAAGCTGTTTTAAAACAGCTTTAAAGTTCCAGCAACATCAGAGCTCAGATATTCTTTGACAATTAAAACTTCCAAGCCTTGGTTTTTTCCCACACATACAGCTGAAGTAGCACCACTTTATCCCTACATAGTTTTATAAGTTTCTACATAATAAATATTTGTGTCTTCTCACTAAATTCATCGGATAAAGACACTCCACACGTTCAAGACCTTGAGAAGATGTGTCCATCAAAATGACTACTCAAGGTCTCTGAAGAGCTTTGATTAGTGTTTAGTAATCATCTGAGGAATTATTTGGCCCTTCAAATCAAACAAATTTGACAGGTTAACTTGCAGAGGATTCACCAATGCATCTTTAAAAGAAAAAGAAACTGCTTCATTACAACTCTGTCTGATGAGATCAGTTAGCTTCTAAACACTGTCTGAAATATGCCAAAGTACCTCTCTCACTTGCCTTCCTTCTTTTCAGTATTTCCAGGCTCATCTTTAAAAAGGAAAGGAAAGTCTTTTGTTAACATGACTTAGATCCAGAATGATAAATCCAAATAATCTTCACCTATGACAGTACTGATGCCAAATACGATTTGAAAATCAAACGAAGCTTCAAACAATACACAGGACACGACTGACCTTCACTATTCTAAAGATAACTCTTTCTCTTAATCACATGGCACTTTGGGAGCTGCCACACAAGAACCAGCAACAGATAAGCCCCGTCTCTGAAAATCACTCCCTGTGTAGCCAGAGACCAAGAAATCAGCAGCAAATGTTCTCAGACAGCAACCAATTGACTGAAGATGTAATCTAGTATGTGCAAGGTCTCCAGTGCCTGAAAAGGAAGGAGGGAGGGAGGGACAGAGGGAGGGATGAGGAAAAGAGGAAGGGAGGAAGGGAGAGAGAGAGGAAAATAATCCACCTGTGGAAGAGACTTTCCTCACCATGTAACATCCCCTCTCCATGAAATACAGAAATCCAGAAAGCTGAAGTACAAAGTCCTCATTTGGTAAATCAAGATGATGGTAAAGAAACAATAATAATATCTACAAAACCTCAAATCCTACCAATGCCACTTCCCTCATCAGAAATCCCTGCCCTGGGAGGTCAGGGATGTGGTGGTAGAGCTCTTGTTTACCAGCCCACAACTCTATTTCTTTAAAACAGTGATATGTGGAAACCATCTCCATCTACCCATGAATGCAAATTTGTGTACATTAAGCAGATGGTATTGTCCTTCAGCCCTGGGCACCTCCTATCCACACAACTCCAGAAACAAATCTGGAGGGCATGTGAAATACCCTAGGATTAATCCTGGCACCTGAAAAAAATCCTGTTAGATACAAAAGAAGAAAACATAGAGCATATTTTTCTCTGCAACATAACTATCTATGTAACTACCTGGGGAAAAGTTACAATTAATTGTACATAAATATCAGCAGCATTTCTGTCCCAGGTACCCCATCTTGTATGCTAGACAAACGTCTGGTACACAGCAAGTTCTCAGACAAAGCGAGAGAGGGAACTGTGTCAACATCCCTCCTGTTGCCTCACTAGAACTCCTTTTTCTAGACCTTTCTCCCCACGCTCGCTGCTGAAGATTTCCTCTCCCAGTCTCTGAGCACACTGCACCTGCCTCTGGGATCTTTTTTAATTTTCTCACGCCACTTCTATTGATCTGAGTTCCTGTGGCAAATCCTAATCCACCTAACTCACAGGAATTCATGTGAGCACTACCTATACATTTCATGAAGCAGAAATACAAATACCCTAATACCTTCATGCTTGAAGATAATCAGTGTATCAGTGAGCAGTACGAATGTGTGTAAAGCAGAAGAGAAAAACATCCTCTCATGTAGTCTCTTTGAGGTCGCCCCAAAAGACAGCTGTATCTCTAAGTATCTAAAAGTCACTGACAGTCAGACTTAACCTTAAAGAGAAAGCAACTGCGGTAGAATTCAAATCACACTAATATTTTACACAAAATTTCATTCGAACTTCTCTCAGTGGGTCAAAGGTACCCACGTTACAGTGTACTAGCAGAACTGGTAAGTCATTCACACTGTCAAAACCTTCAGCTTGACACCCTATTTTTTAGGGTTAATTAAAATTCCAATAGAATACCCATGGAGTATTCATTTTTCATTCATCAAATTGGAAGATCTCCCAAGCACAACAAATCTGATAAAAACTGACTTTGGCTTCTTCAAGGGGCTCTATAAAGAACATTTTCTGTTAACCAAATGTTTGCTCATATTTTATTTCAAAAATGTACCCAGAATAAGATTGTGGTGACTGTAAAAGATGGACACTGAATACAGGTTGAATTGAAATACACACTAGAAACAGCTATATAATTGAGACCCAATTGTGTCATGCTTCAGTAGTCAGACCGCTCTCAAAAGCCAGAAGGAAGAAACAATGGGCAGAATTCTGCTCAGCTCCACCACACAGAGCAGCTCAGTGCCAGGCAGTCAATGTTCTGTGGACTAAGGAGGTGGGTTTGCTTTCAAAAGAGCCCACCTGCCAGCTGAATCCACAACTAAGAGAGATAGTTCTCCCCCGCTGTCTTTCTTTTAAAAAATAATTTACTGAAAATTTCATACAGGCATATAAGCCTATAAGGTGTTTGGATCAAATCCATGCCCTCCCCTCCAACTCCTCCCATATCTCCCCATCACCTTTTTCTGATAACTTCATGCACTCTTTCTTCTTTTTTTTTTTTAATGGGACTTTTTGCTACTCTAACGTTGCCCCCTCTTAACGGGTAACCCTAAAATCTTTTAAGGATTAGATAAGAGCTCCCAAATACTTTTGACATTTTTGGCCTTTGGAACAGAGTATGTTGCTAAGAGGCCCAAGGACATTTTGACTTCTAGCCAAGAAACTGGCTTCTTTTCTTTGGGGTCTTTTTACCCTAACTGCCTAGCCAGTTGCTATCTCCTATTCTTATCACACCATCCTCTGAAAAAGTTATCCAGCTTGTGAACAGGGAATCTGTATACAGACCACTCTGGCTTCTTCCATGCTGAACAGGGATGCAGGATGAGGCAATTGCAGTACCCCTTCAGTGGATCTATCTAAATGACTCTCAAATTGCATAACTCTTATCTCAAGGAGGAAAAGAAAGTCCTTGACTGGTGAATAGGAGATGTGAAGGCAAGAGTAATTCACATTTCAAGCTCTAGACAGAGAACTAGAAAAAAGTCAGAACAGGGCAAATTTCAAATATTCATGAGAGTCCATTGGAATTTCATGATGAGAGCTTCCAAAAGCATCCCTCTATTAGGTTCCTCCTCATTTTTCTTTTGTCTGCCAAGGCTGGACTCGAGAATGATGGTTTCAGGATTTGCTTTCAGACATTTTGATAGCTGTTAGAGTTGTTACAATCAGTGTCAGTTCCCTCTCAAAGGCTTCTAGATAGGGGGGAGGAAACAAATTTGGCCATCATTTTAGAACAATAGCGGGTTGTCTCCCTTAGCTACAGGTGGGCACTACAGTATTGGAGACCAAGACTTGAAGTCTTCATCTGAGCAGCATTTTCTGATTCAGAACAAAATCATCAATGAGGAGTAACTGTCTAAATAACTTTTTATATGGACTTAATGTCTGAGAAGTGCAATCCCTTGAACTCTTAAAGAAATATACTGATCACTTTACTCTTAAAGAAGTACACTGATGACTTTACTCTTTGGTTATACTTTGCTTTTGGGTGTTTAAGACCATAGAGTTGGCCCAAATGAATCTTTTTTATTTGGTGATCTCTTCCTCAGGGGTCCCATGGACTTGGGAGGAGCTCCTGTCTCCTTTCTTTTACCAGTTCCATTTATGTGAAGATAAGTCAAAAGTCCTGTTTGATCATGTCTGGCTTCACTTGGAAGTATGAATGAGATGTTTCCTCTAAGTGGAGCCTCCTCTTTGTAGACTGGACACTGGTTCAAGTCCATCTCGTAGGGTTTTCATGACCTCCCTGAACAAGAAGATAGGTGACTCACCAAATTTACAGGACATTTTGAGTGATGTTCCATAGTCCCCTGGAACTTGGTTGACCTTGGAAGGCAAGGGGCAAAAACTGTCCTTTAAGTCCCTCTGACCAGATTAGTATAAGTCTGTTGGCTGTTAAACATCCAACCAGGTTAGTTCCACCAGTCTGTGTTATGTAGATAAAGCTTGTACAACCATGTTTGTTGCTGCTCTTTTCACAATAGCTAAGAGATGGAAGCAACCTAGGT
>NW_008350329.1:901831-908999 GCF_000622305.1 Nannospalax galili
AAAAATGTATGTTCTCCCTCATTTGTGGATCCTAGCACCAAATCCTTTTAAATTCCATGTTTTTTTAATAAGATGATGCTGTACAATCGTCTCTTCTGCACGAAATAACTACCATCATCACGACTTCAGCAGTGCTTGACTGCTAAACATGGTCACAACTGGGCTTGTTGTCGGTTGGGCTCCTTCATTAAAGGAGGGGCAAACAGGGTCATTGTACCCTCACCAGAGTATCCAGCCACTCTTCCCAGCCAACTATATATAATTTGGCCTTAATCACACATGGTCTCCTAGATTTGGGGAAGGCTAAAGTATACAATCTGGGGAAGGCTAGTAAGAGAAGACTTGACCCATGCTGAGTACAGGTTTTCCAGCATGCATACCCTCAGGTCATACATATACCTCAGCAACCCCTCAGTTATCTTGGTAAGTAAGCTCAGTAAATTCATTGGTTCCCCAGTAAAACTTTAATCAAACATTGGTTTGACACTAGAACCTTAAAAGGAAATAAGCATTGCTTAGTATCCCAAGGAAAAGAATTCTCACGACAGATGGAAAATTTGTTAGTTACTATGTCTTATAATTATTTAAAAAAAGAAAATGAGAATGTAAAAGATGCTAAAAGATATGGGAATGCAGATATTTTCCAAAATAGAAGAAAATGAGAAAGCCTAAGCAAGTGATGAAGGTCTGTGTAGGTTTGTTATGCTATACAAAGGATGAGACAAAAATAATGTACACATAATATTAAAATTTCTAAGGTCATAGTTTAGTCAACTAGCTTATGGAACAAAATATATATCTAGTCAAGGTTTATCTGAGAACATTTGGTTTTCTTTATTTCACCCTGCTGTCTTTCTTAAAGGAAATTATAGTTTTGTTTTGTTTCATTTTAATGATGCTCATAAAGATGAGAGTTAAAACCTAACTGAAGCAATTTAAGAGGTGAAAGACTCCAACCACCATTTGGCTTCAATGTCCATTAATGCTCCATGAACCAATCTCCATAAAATAGGCTGATTTTGACTCTAACGGCAAAGTACAGTATCAGACTACGCACACAGGCACACGTGCATACACACAGTTTTCCATATATGCACCTATTTACATACACCCTTAATTTAAGAACCATATGCAAAAGACCCTCTACCAGGGTCCCTGGGAAGGGTACCTCATGGGGTGATAAGCTACCCCACTTGTCCATAGATATGTGGTGAGGAAGTGAGGCAGCTAGGATTAAAACTACTATTCCAGATCTCCTGACCCGTGAATCACCCACCAGGGAGTTCTCTTCCTTCCCTCACCTGTCCTCGGTGACCGCCACAGGCCCTAGGGGAGATCCTAGGCCTCAGCTCCAGGAAAGGAAGGCAAGAGGCAAGGCCCCTTCCAAGATGCAGCACCAGTCCCAAGATGCAAGGGGAAGTTTATCAAGATGGCCATGTCACACTTTTCTCATATACTTACAGAACAGGAAGAAACCTTTTCTCTTAGTAGGTGTGATCACAGTAAAGTGCCACCTGAGGCCACTATCTCATTTTAAAACTACAGTGTGGGATGGGGTAAGACCAACAATCAGGATGAATATGTGGCTCCTTAGGAAAAATGGAGCCCACAGATTGGTCAGCCTAACCCCTTAGAGCCTTCTTGTACTGCTCACACAGTTGCACAGGGTGGTTTGTCTTTTGCACACAAGCCATGACAGATCAGGGAACTATTTCCTACCACTACAATACTCTACAGCGTTCTAAGGTTTATAAAAGTGCAACCTTAAGCTTGAAGAGCATCTGTCATTTTGGTTTGAGGTGAACCAAATAGAGGTCAGTGCTACTTCTGTTTGGGACCATATCCATTAGTTGAGTTTGTCATAATAAGACTCCTCTAACCTTGAAGCCAGTTAGACACTCAGCTCACAGTTCATTTTTCCAATTACTCTATTAAGTGCATGCCACTGAGCAAAAGCAAATTTTGCGGCTTTGGTTTTCCTACTTATGATACTGGCTCCTACTTACGTCACTGAGCTGTAGTAGAGAACAGATGACCCAGGCATGCCCACAACACCAGCGCTCTGGAACTCTGGAAGCTGAGGCAGAAACATCACAAGTTCTGTTTTGGTGTGGGTTTTGGTTTGGTCTGGTTTGGTTTGTTGTTTTTATATTGTTGTTGTTTTGATACAGGGTCTCCCTGTAGCCCCAGATGGCCTAGAACTTGCTATATAGACCAGGCTGGACTCAATCTCAGAGTGCTGAGATTAAAGGCATGCACTACCATGCCCAATGGAATACAAGTTCAAGGACAGTAAGGGCTATATAGTGAAAATGTGTCTCAAAAAACAAAATAATTAAGAAAACAGATAAAATATGTTATAAGACAAGGCACAAAATAGGTGTTCACTGAAAAATAATTTAGATTATTCATGAACTAGCAGACGAAACACGGCATCACAACATTATTGCTACCAAAATGCTGTTTCAGAAAACAGGACTATGACAAACCTCTCCTGTCACCAGCTGTCTGCTACCCTGTGGGCTGTCCAGCTCCTTTCAGAATCCAAGCATGCCTATCCCCTCAGGACTTACCCTTTCTTCAGAAGTCCTTAATATAGCCAAGATGAAACAACAACTGCTAAGTAGAACACAGGAGCAGGAAGCTGGGGTCAGAGGACACAGCCTGACAAAGCCACTTCTTAACTCTCTGACCACCTAGATATCAGTCTGTGTGGACTGCAAAAGGGTTAGTAAACCAGATACTTGGTGGGATTACTGTGACCTCTTCATAAGGCCACAGATGCCAAAGTGTTCAGTCCATGGCAATCACTTAAGAGCCACTAAAGAGGAAAGGCATAAGCTCTTCAATTTTTGATGACCGGAGAACAAGTCAATTTGCTTCCAGACACCTCAGCCACCCTCTACCCAAAAGAAAGCTCTCACATCACCAGCTGCCTGCTGTCTGTCTTCTTTCAGGATCCAAGCATGCCCTGGACGTGAAGGCAAGAAGGTCATGAGTTCAAAGTCATACTTAGCTACATAAGAGTTCAACACCAATCTAGACTCCATGAAACCCTGTCTCAAAACAAAACAAAACTCAAAACAAAACAAATGATACACAATACAGAGCAGGAGGAAGCTCAATAGCACAGAACTTGCCCAGCATGTGTGATGCCTTGTGTTCCAACTGTAGCACTGGGTGCCAGGAGAGGCAGACAATATAGACAAACTAGTTCGAAAGACTACTTTTATGATATCAAAGGCACAGTCAACCTTTCTATAGACTTTTAATTTGTGAAAATATCTTTTCTCTTAAACCTCATAGAATGCTTAGCTAGTATCAGCCAGTGCCCACAAGAACAGAATGCCTCCCTTTCCTGTTCCCTTATGTCAGATCCATAATGAAAGATCAGTATTAGTGCTTGGCACACACAGTAGTTAATAAGGTGTGTGTGTGTGTGTGTGTGTGTGTGTGTGTGTGTGTTATGCCCAAATAAAGAGAAAGAATATGCAAAAGCAAAACTAATTCAGAAAAAATAGGAATTGTCATATATTTCAGTCCTTATTAAATCTTTCATATTAAAAATGTAATCTCCAAATCATTCAGTTTGGAACCAAAAAATTCTTTTGGCAGAACCTTGTTTCTCTGTCTCTCTGTGTGTTTGTTTGTTTGCTTGTTTGTTTGTTGCAGTGCTAGAAATGGAACCTGGGGACACTGGAACACTTAGATAAGCACTGCACCACTAGGCCATATCCCCAATCTCCTTATGACCCTTTTAGCAAGGAAGACTGTCCTAACACAACTCAATTAATGATAGTTTAGAATGCTAAAGCAGTTCCCTGGCAAACCTATCAAAACAATAAACAAATTAGATTGAGAAATCAGCACACACTAGTGATTTCAATAGTTGGACAGTATCATTAAAATCAAGACTTTAAAAGAGCTCTTTAAGAAGCCACACACATTCAGTATTGACCAGCAGGTGAAGGAGGGGACAAACAATCCAATTTTAGGTAATGGGTACTTGAAACTTGGCACATAAGTTCTAGGGGCAACACCATTAACGGAGTCAAAAAAAGAGGCCTTATATCAAATTGTTCAGGTAAAAACAGTTGAGAGGCTCTGTTCATCAGGTTAGGGGACTCCAAGGCCGTGGTGAGAAAGATGCAAGTGATAAGTTCTTAAAAAAATCATTTTACGACCTGCAAATAAAACCAAATAGAATTTCAGCACATGTTAATAAACATGATACAGTCCCAAAATTCAGCTGTAACAACGTTAAAGAAGTAAACAAGCTATGCAGATATTTGTCTAAAATTTACATATCTTAAAAGTATACATAGCCCCATTAGCCAAAAAGACCTGAGGAATTTCTAGTCAGGAAAAGTGGAAATGTGATATGTATGGTTACCTACTATTAGGTCAAATTTGGTATTCGCTAAATGATGGAATAAAGATTCATCTATTAAACAACAGATCTAACATTCAGCCTCACTAGGAGGCATCAATGCAATTCCAGTGGACAGTGTTACAAAAGTGTTACAGAAGCCTATTTCAAAGCATTCTTAGCTGATCTCTACCAAATTTATAGGTGCCTTGCAACTACACAACACTTTGTATCCATCCCTTTCTCTTTCCATACACCCATCCCTGTCCTGATAGACTGTTCACCTAAGGCTGTTACTCCAGAGTGGTAGTATAACTGTAGCACACAGGGCTTCTATTTGACCAAGAAGACCCCCAATGAATACTAAAACTCAGTGAACAAAAAGCTACAGATATTACAACCTCTGCCTCTGCTACTTTCTTCTAGGAACATGATCAAATATAGCACCAGATTTCATTCAGACTTTTCCCCAAAACCTGAACTAAGTCCTTTTGAGGTGACTGTGAAGAAAAGCCTGCACTCTAGTTGACACAACAAAAAGAAAGAAAATGTGTTCTCAAGTTCCCAGGACTGCAAAAGTCCTAAGCACAGTGTACGTGTCTACACAGAAGGTCAGTCTATGGTCTCAAAATCATACTGAACCAAGCTTTAATTCTCATTATTAAGTATTGCTAAAAGCTACAAGCTTTCTCCTCCTGGACAAGTTCTAAGGAATGTCCTAAATACCATAAGGTGGGGCTGGAGAGATGGCTCAGTGGTTAAAAGCACTGGCTGCTCTTACAGAGGACCCAGGTTGGGTTCCCAGAACACACATGGTAGCTAACAACCATCTGTAACTCCAGTTCTAGGCTATCTGACACTCTCTTCTGCCCTCCTAAGGCACTGTATGACATGGATGCACTTACATGCAAGCAATACACTCACACATATAAAATATTAAAAATAGCTGTATGGTCCCAGGAGCAGTCCCAAGCTGTGCCCTTCCGATTTCAGAGCTTTCCTTCTAACCTCCAGGCCAATCACAATTCCCCAAGGTAAACTGGGAGGACATAATGTAAGCACAGTCATCAAAATGCCCCAGCATTTCACCAGAAGCAGAGTTCCAAAAATCATAATTATTGAAGCAAAAGGAGGCAGCCAAATTAGTTTGCAAATAAAAATCTTTAATTATTTAAGATTAAAAGTGACATCGGTGGGAAAGAAAACCTCTGACTGGAGCATATAGCTGGATTTAACCACAGGACCAAATTAACAAACTCTTTAGCACTGATCCCAAGATGGAATGTTTCTTGACTATCCTTGACCATCCATCATTCCTGGTCCATGGAAACTCCAATTCAGTAAAGTACAACATTTAATTCAAACTGAACATCCAAAGTTTTATGTTCCTAATTTAGCAATGTTGCAGAACTGAGCCATTTAAACACCAGAATTTCTCAGCAAAATTACACATACTGAAATTATGTACCACCAATTGCTTAAATGGTCAAAAGTACAGAAATACTGTTGTGTTGCTCAAACAGTGATAATTCTAATAAATCAGCAATGTACTTACTCTTTAACCTTTAAATGTGTTTTTCTCCATTTAAAAAAATACAGAATACTAGAGCTTTGTGTCTCACTCAATCCAGCATCCTATGGGCTACCCTTGCTCCCAATTTTAGTTCCCAAGGTGGCAGAGGAATTGTAGTGACACAGGAGAAGAAACTTCTGAAACCAAGACACTGAAGTTGTGCAGAAGTCTTTCAACTAAAAGAGAAGCAATGAAGGCTGTATAATGCAGTTGCACAGAATAATAATAATAATAATAATAATAATAATAATAAGATGATGATGATGATGATGATGATGATGATGATGCCACACCCAAGAGGAGTTACCTGTACGAGGCTAACAACTGAAGGCAGCACTAGGGGCTCCTGGGACTCTGGCCACGCTGGGGTGAGATGCCTGTGCACTTTGTGCAAATCTCCTGAGTATGCTCTTAAGTGTTACGTGCTTCACGGTACAAGTGGCTGTGAATATCGTGTGTCATGTGAATCTGTGGTTCTCCTAGAGCTACACCTGAATTATGTCCTGCTGAGTTTCAGCAGCATTTGGCAGCGCTTAGACTTCTTGTATGTTTGTAGGTATTTCGCTGTCAAATGTGGACTTCTCTGGTGTGCTCATCAGAACAAGCTACTGGGCATGAGACATGAAGTTCCTTCAACATTCTTAGTAGAGGTGGAATAGCAAATGAGAGGGACAAGGGCTGAGCAGATGATTATTATGTTAAAGTCCATACTGGGTATTTTCTAAAATTATAAAACCTACTCACTGTGCCCTTTAGTATTTCTATGAAAGAAATAGTCTCTCTACATTTTTCCAACATTTATTCAGATTTTCTTGGAAGCAAATATAGGGTTGACATTCATTAACAGTTTGTAAGTCTTTTTAAAGCCAAACATCTGCTTGGCATTCACTGGTGCTCGCAATTTTTTTTTCCTTGAAAGGAATGTGTGTTGAGTATTTATTAGCTTCATTTGTGCATTGTAACTACCTTTTAAGTAGAATATTTATTTAGAGAAATCCTTGAAGCTAAAGACAATCCCCAAAGACTCAAGAAGATCTGTCTTGACCCCTTTTTATTTAATCTACTCATGCTGTGACAGAAAATATGCAAAGTCTCCCTTCAGACCTCCTCTCGGAGAATGCCACTGAGCCAAGCAAGGCGGAAGCTTCTGCCTGGAACGCCACTCCCAAGTGACAACACTCACTGAAATTAAGTGTTTTTTTTTTTTTTTAAATCTACTGTGGGGA